>NW_016690619.1:0-26281 GCF_001604755.1 Lepidothrix coronata
GTCCTGGCTGGAAGGGACCCCCAGGTGTGTCCCAGGGACCCTCAGGTGCGTCCCAGGAGTCTGGATAAATAAATATGGCTAGCTACTTAAATATTTATTAAAACTGGTGTTGATACAATAATTTAATTTTATAATATTCAATATTATCTAGTATTTATATTATTGCTATATTATAAATCAATATTTTCTATATATTATTATACATAATGTGTTTTAATACACATATTTTAATGCTTTATAGATAATAGAATGCAATCATGTATTCTAAGGTATTACATATATTATTATATATTATTATTTGGTATTATAATTTGGTATTATATACCAAATATACCAAATATACCATTATTTGGTATTATAATTTAATTTTACAGTAAGCCGATAATTAAAATATTGATCGTAAACATTTGTTTTTATTTAAATACATATGTTTATTTCAATAAACACAGATATTTATTTCATTTATTGACGTGTTTGTGAAGCCAAAACGTGTGCCAGGAGCAGCCCTGGGTGCACCAAGGATGGCAAACAAATCCACGGGCCTAAATTATGGGACTGTGGAATTGCTAAGGTGGGAAAAGACCCCTCCAATCATCCAGCCCAGCACTGCTGGAAAATCCCACCTTTTTCACAGAGGAATTTTCCCAAATATCCAACCTAAACCTCGCCTGGAGCAGCTAGAGAGCATTTCCTCTCATCCTGTTGATCCCTGGGAGCAGATCCTGAGCCCTCCTGGCCCCAACCTCTTTCCAGGGGGTCTCAGGGAGGGGGAAGCCCCTGGATCCGACCCCCATCCCACGGAACAGCTCCGTCCTTACCTCCCCAGGGTCCCTGTCCCGGCCCCTCCGGCTCCGGGATGGCTCCAGAGCCTCATGAATTCTGCAGGAATACACCGGCATCACCTTTCAGACGCTCCCAGTCCCCCGGGAGACGCAACCAGAGGATTGAATTCCCACCCCCCACCCACTTCTCCCATCAGGACAAGGCTCCAGGGGCCATTTCAGGTCTTCCTTGGGGCATGGGGTGGCTTGGGAAGTGCTGAGGAGGATTTATCCCAAAATACAGCAAGAACCAGGTCTTCCCAGCCTGGGAGAGGATTTTGAGCTGGCTCTTGTCTTACTTTGGAATAAACCGGGAAAAACTCTTGGAAAATGCATTGAACTGAGCTGCCTGTTTGGTTCTTGCAAAACAGTCTCGTGACAAGACCCAAAACACCCAAATTACCCGAAAATGTCCCTTGAGTTTCTCTATTTTCCCCCTCCAAGAGGAAAAATGGTCACTTTGGGAAGACGGTGACATTTTGTTGCCCCGTGAGCGTCCCCGGGTTGGGCGGGGGGGCTTTCCAGAGGTTTTTCAGCAAAGGATGAGTTTTGGGGTCCTGTTGATGCCCCCCAAATCCCAGTCCTGACCCAAAATCCTGGTCCAGTCCCCGTCCCAGTTCCAATCGAAACTCCATGTCGTCTGAATCCTCACTCCCTGCCCCACCCCAATCCCAGTCCCAATTCCCACCCCAACCTAATTCCAATCTAAACCCTAAACTCCAGTCTCAATTCCAACCTTAATCCCCATCCCAAACCAAACCCTAGCTCCAGTTCCCACCACACCCTAATCCCAGTCTAAACACTAATTCCCACCCCACTCCCAACCCCATTCCCCATCCCAATCCCAGTCCCAACCCTAATTCCAGTCCCAATCCCAGTCCCCGTCCCGTGACGTCACCGAAATAAACCCCGCCCTTCACAGTGACCACGCCCCAAAGGACCCGCCCTCCATAAACCCCGCCCCAAAGGGGCGGGATCTTGTCTCCCTCGCCCCGCCCCTCTGCCCGCGCCGTCGCGTTCGCCCCGTACCCAGCCTGACCTTCAGACCAATAGCAGCGCCGCGTCCCTCCTTTGCACCGCCCCCCACCCCTTGGCTGGACCAATAGGAGCGCCGCGCGGCACTGGCCCCGCCCCCGGGGCGGTGGGGCTGCGCGGCCGGCGGAGGTTTTCCTGCGCCGCCATCTTGGTTCGGCGGAGCGGAGCGAGGAGGGGGCGGTCCGCGACCCCCGCCATGGCCGCCACCGCCGCCGGCGCCGGTGAGCACGGCCGGGGGGACCGCGGGGGCCGTGAGCGGCCGGGGGTGGCTGAGGGGCGAAGGGGAGATGAGGGGGGGCTGAGGGGGTGCGTGGGGGGCTGAGGGGGGGCCATGGAGGTCTGAGGGGCGAGGGGAAGCTGAGGGGTTGCGTGGGGGTCTCAAGGGTTGCGTGGCGCTTTCAGGAGGTCTGAAGGGTGAGAGGGAGGTGAGGAGGGCTCTGGGGGGCGAGGGGCAGCTGAGGAAGTGCGGGGGGGTCTGAGTGGTGAGAGGAAGGTGAGGAGGGATCTGAGGGGCGGGGGGGTCTCAGGGGGTCTCAGGGGGTCTCCAGGGGTGCACGGGGGTCTCGGGGGGGTCTGAGGGGTGAGAGGGGGCTGCCAGGGGCAGCTGAGGGGGTGCGTGGGGGTCTCAGGCGGTCTGAGAAGGCCCTGGAGCCCTGAGGGGGATCCTGAGGGGCTGGGAACGGGGGGGGGAGTCCTGAGGGGATCCTAAGAAGGACCCTCGGGGGGTCCTGGAGGGCTGGGGGACCCTGAGGGGGCCGTGGGGGGCCCAGACAAGGGCCCGAGGCAGCTTTGGGAGGGCTGAGGGATTTGGGGCCACTGAAGCTCCTTGGATTTGGGGTCCCCGGAGCTGGAGGTCCCTGGATTTGGGATCCCCGGATTTGAGGCTGATCCCCAGATCAATCCTCGGGTTCATCCCCATAACTCCCTGCGTGCAGGAAGCTGCTCATCTCTGATTTTTGCCAAATAAAGCCCAGAGTGTGTGATTTTATCACCTTTTTGGCTAAATCGTTCTGAAATGAGTTTGCATCCAGGATGGTACAGCATCTGTGAAGTTGTACTGGATTTACAACGTGGTGGCCAAGATCAAAATTCGAGTTTATTTGTGTTTTCTGGGGTTTTTGATCTTCTGTCTTAGTGCTTTGTGGCTCACGGGACACACTCATGTTTGTCCAGGAGCGTTCCATGACCCTGCTGAACGATTATGGGGTTTTATTTTAACATTATGAGAAGTTTTTGTGGCTTTAAACGTTGGGTCACTCGTGTGTGAGGATTCTGAGAATCCAGGGAGGGAGGAAGAGACTTGTGGCTTCAAACTGTGTTTCCAGGCATTTGTGGAAGTGGTGCTTTCAGGGTTTCGTGATTTGTTGCGTAATAAGAAGGTTTTAAACAAATTCTCAAGGAAAACAGAAAGAACTTTCAACATCTGCGTTTAATATTTATAACCCTGGGCAGAGCGACCAGAGTTTGCTCAACATTTTTACACACTAAACATGGGGATTATTAGGAAAATAAACTCTGAAGGAGGATTCTCACAAATAATCTGGGTCTTCTTTCCCATGATGTTAAAAACCAGACTTCAGGGCTCCAGTGAATGCTGGATAATGCCCCAAAATGCCCGGAATGTCTCCCCAGCCCAGCTGGGCTGTGGTGAAAGATGGGAAAAGGAACCACAGAAAGAAGTTGGAAGTTATTTGGGTGCTCAAAAAGTTACTGGAAAAATAACTTGGGACTTATTTATGTGCTCAAAGTTGTCGGAAAAGGCAATTTAACTGTGTTTTTGAACTAAAGGACACTTGAGTCGTAAAGAGTGGAGGGGTTTGAAAGCTTTTGGTTTTGTCAATTTGATCAAGTTTTTTGGTGTTTAAATCTCCTGGTTGGGAGTGAACAGCAAAGAGCCTCCACTGGCAGGGGAAGGCATGAAAAATCCAACTACTTGCCTTAGTTGCTTTATTTGACAGGTTTTAATATTAATTTGCATTATTAGGAGGTGTTTAGTGCTGGCTGGGTGAACACAGGAACATTTGGTTTTCCAGAAGCTCGATTTCAGCCACTCAGCAATGGAAGAAACGTTCTTTTCCAGGTTTTTTACCTAATTTCTGTGTTTCTTCTCGGGGGAGGTTCCCCTGGGGATGAAAGTGCTGAGCTGGCCTCGCCTGGGAAGCTCAAACAACCCAAAAAACCTCCTACTTCCTTAAAAAAACCCGTTTAACGTACCCCAGGCACAGAAATGGAGATGTTTTGTAAGCAAAAAGCCCTAAAAGCAGAAATATCAGAGCCTTGTAGTTGCGAGTGAAATGCAGAGTAGTTTTAATGTGCTTTATCTGCTCCCAGACCTGCTCCTGACTCTTTGGGGAGTTCACAAATGGTTGAATTTAAAGCAAATCATGTTGTGTGTGTGTTCCCCCCCCAGGCCTCTGCAGCAAAAGGCCCCAGTTTTGGTGTGTTTTGTACAATAAAAATGCATTTCCAAGCTGCTGCAGCCCCTCTGGTAAATCCCAGCTGGGAGGATTTGCTGTAAATTCATTTTGGAGGGTTTTTTTCCCCCTGTGGAGATTCCAGTGGTTGCAGCAGAGCCTTTCCCAGGAGAGCTGGGCCAGGAGCCTGGAGCGACATTGAGGGGGGGGTTTGGGATTTACAAACCTTTCCCTTCTGGCCTTAATTAGATTTAAAACGTGGGGAAGGGAAACAGGGCTTGGTTCTGGGAAGGGCTGGGACAGACACCCCACGAGGACGTTGGAAAAAACCCACCTGGGGCTTCCTGGGACTCTCAGCACTGCTTGTTCCCAAGGAAGGTGTCCTTTTGGACACCTCCAGGAGTGGTGGCTCCACCTTTTCCATTCCAGTGCCTGACCACCCTTTCCAGGAAGGAACTTTCCCTGATTTCCAACCTGACCCTCCCCAGGTACAACTCGAGGCCCCGTTTCCTCTCACCCTGTTGTTCCCCTGGGAGAAGATCCCGACCCCCACCTGTCTCCCCCCTCTTCCAGGGAGTTGTGAGGAGTGAGAAGCTCCACCAGCTGCTCCAGGAATTCCCACTGAGCTCACCGGCACAGAGCTGGTGTTGGGACTGGGGAGAAAACAAGGCTTTGGGAGGAATGTCGGTGTTTCTGTGCCTATCCCGGGCATTCCAAAGGGTGAAAAAGCCAGAGCTCTTCCCGTGCCATCTCCCTGCCCGTGTTCTCCCTGGTTTTGGGGGGATGGAGCCACACTGGTGGCAAAACAGGGGCAGTTCCTGCTGCCAAATCTCAGGGTCTTTCCCAGTTTTCCCCTTGTGCCGGAGAGGGGAATGTCTCCCAGTGGGAAGCTGAAGCCCCAGGTGAAGGGGGTTCCTCTGGGGTGCTGATCCAGGCACTGGCTCCACTCCTTGGAAGTGCCAAAGGCTCTAAAAGCAAACAGCAATTCCTTGGGAGTTGGGATCAGAGGAACAACCCGGTGTCACTTCCTTCCCCTGCCCAGGGCGGAAATTCCTTCCCCTCCATGAAGGGATTTTCCGCCCTGCTCCAGGAGCTCCATTTGTGTTAAACAGGACTGAGGAGAAGAACCCTCCTGACCTGCTTTATTCCCACTTGAAACTCTGTTTGGTTAAACAAAATCCTGGGATATCACCTTGGCACTTCACTTGGGAATAGGGGATGGGCCACAGGGGTGTCCAAGCAGCCCAAAATCGAGCGCAGAGGAGACAGGGAAGGGCTTTCACCCCTGGTTCTTTGTTCTCCTGTTGTTTTTAGGAATTCCAGCAGATCCTGGTGTTCCATTGCTGGAGTTGGTGTTGGATGGGGTGTGCTGGCTCCTGCTGTTCCTTGGGATTGTTGTTGTTGGCTCCTCCAGCTGCCAAGTGTTGAACTGGATGCTTATCCCATACCGTAGCCACCCCTGGGAAATCCTATGGATTGGCAGGGAAAAAACTCCCTCATCAAACCAGCTGCTTGGAGGGAAACAAACGGGGCAGGCAGAGGGGCTGGGAATGGGAATGGGGTAAAACCCAGCTGATTTGGGAAGAAACAGCAGGAATTTGGGAGCGTGTTTGCTGCGAGGCCCAGCCACACTTGTACTGCTCCACTTCCAGCTGCAAATCATCCCGCTCTGGAAGCGAAATTAAACCCGTGTTGGGCTCAAATCTGGCTCTGGGAGCTGGAGGAAAAGCCTGGGAAATTCAGCTTAACCCCCAGTGTTTTCCTGAGTTCTTTAAACTCAGGTGTTCAGTTTGTCCCCCCAGCTGGGGCCGTTCCCTGCCCGAGCCGCTCCCGGTGCCGCTCGCCGTGGTTTGGGAGCCCAGCACTGGGGTTTTTGGGGGCGTTGGGGTGGGTTTGGGGCCTCTCTGCTTGGGTAAAGCACAAGTGGTTTTGCTTCAGGCTCCGCTTGAAAGGTTGTGGTGGAGATTTTCGGGCTGGAGTGACCGTTTTGGGGCAGTTCAGCAGCAGATTCATGACCATTAAAATGAACATAGAGCTGACTTATTTCAGAAACGGGGGAAAGTGGTTTATAGTGGATTTAAAAACTCCTTCTGTGGTGCAGAATAATCTGATTTAGTGCAGGGGGACATGGGTTGCAGCTCTTGTGATGTGGTTTCAGCATAAACCAGGCTGAGAAACGGCTCCAGAGCCCGAACTGATCCTGAACAATCAGGGTCAGGGAAAAAGAGGAAAATGAAATCATGGAACCTCAGACTGGTTTGGGGTGGAAGGGACCTTAGAGATCCCCTGGACCACGGCTGGGACACCTCCCACCAATCCAGGGTGCTCCCAGCAGCTGTGGAAGAGCACAGGCAAGCGGGTGATGGTGCCACTGGTGCCCACTGGTCTGTACTGGTGCAGACCAGAAGGGATCAGCTGAACCAGGGCGGGTTTGAGGCACTTTTGGAGCGTTTTGGGTAATTCTTTGTCTGGGATCGGAAAATAAACCCTCTGTAGGTTGGTGTCGTGAGGGAAACTCGCAGCTCAGCTCCTCCCCTGCTCCGTGCTCGTGCAGTCAGGGATGAGAAGGGGCTCCCACCAGGCTCCTCCTCTCTCCAGAAAAGATTCCACATCTTTTAGCTTGGCAGCCTCGGCGTTCCAGCCCAGGGAAGCAGCAGCGTGTGCTCCGCGCCCGGAGCGGCCCCTCGGAGCCGCCCACGAAAGGACACAGGCACCCATCGCCCCAAATCAGCCCCTGCACATGCTGACACACCACTGCTTCTAGTGGGGAGGGCGTTCCCCTGAGCCAGAGGGGCTTGGACAAAAATCCTGGTTGATTTTCCTGTTTGTTTTCCCCCCTCCTGTTCAGAAATGGCATCGGACGTTTCCTCGCTGGGCGCAGCCGTCGGCTCCGGGACCCCCGGATCGGGAGCCCAGCCCGGAGGGGCCGTGGCTCAGAGGGGCAGCAAGAGGAGACCTGGGTGAGTGTGTGCTCAGGGGGGTGCTTTTGGGGGGAAAAGGGGCTTTTTGAAGAAGCTTTTGGCTGGGAAGAGCCGCCAGCCCTGGGAGGGGGAAATGTGGCTGGTCCTGAGAAGTCTCCTGGCTCCTCCAAGGGTGGGATTTATCCAGCCCTTTCCTTCGTGGTGATATCTTTGGGCCAGATACACCCCTTAAAGAGGAGGTTAAATTCCATCTCAAACAGGCATTGAAAGTTGAGTTGCACCTTGGAGGAGGAGCAAACTCACACCAGGGATTGAGAGCGAAGCAGGAGTCGCTGAAGCAGCAGCAGCAGCTGCTGCAGGATGTGGAGGAACAGGGAATCTGGATTTTGGGGCCTTACTCCAACCTTTGCAGCTGTGCCGTCCCTGGGAGGGGTGTGGGGAAGCCACAATGTGCTTGTGGGAGGCTTTTTGTTTGCTGAAAATGCCTTTGCAGATTCAAAGGGGCTGGAGTGGCTGTTCCCAGATTCCTGGCACAAGAAATGGCCTCGTAATTTTTAAGCAAACTAAAATCTGTTCCTGGCCCTTCCCAGTCACTCAAACTCTTTCCTTCAGCCCCATTTGCTGGTGCTCCCAGTCCCCTGCAGCTCCTCCCACCCTCCCTGCTCCCCTGCATTCCCGGTTTTCCATCCCAGAAGGAAAGGTGGGAAGTCCTTCCTGCTTGTCAGAACTGGGGGTTTGGCCCCGTGTGAGCAAACAGGCACCAACTGAACTTTAACTCCGGGAAAGTTTTACCCTCTTCTCTTTTTTTTTTTTATTTTAAGTGCACCCAATGCAGGCTTTTGAGCTGGGAACACTCTGAGTGGCCTGGCTGGCTCCCAGGAGATCCAGAGCTTTTGGAACAGGAGGCTGGGATGCAGTGGGTGCTCCAAGCGACTTCTCTTCCTTTGGAACTGGTTTTCCTTGCTCTATTTCTGATAGACACCCGAAGGAAGCCCCTTTCCAGACTTTGTGGGTTGTTTCACATTAGAATCACTTAATTATTTTGGGAGTACTTAATTCTTCCTTTCAGGAATCATCTGCATCCATAAGGACAGACAGAGAAGCAACTTAAAGGAGACACCACTGGGTTAATAATGTTCTTCCTTTTGTTTTTCAGGCTGGACTTTGATGATGATGGAGAAGGGAACAGTAAATTCCTCAGGTGAGGGAGAACGTGGCATCCACAAGTTTCTGTCCTATGGTCTTGGGGGTGTCTGTGTGTTTTCCCTGGAGCAGGATCTTGCTGCTCCCGTGGCTTTTCCTCTCTGGAAGCAGCGGGAAGTGGCTCCACTTCCTTCAACTCTTCCCTTTCTCCCAGTCAGCAGAAATCCCCCATCTCTGCAGCTTTTGTTGCTGCCTCAGACACGTGTTAATTCGCCCTCATCTGTTGTAAGGATGCTTCAGTTCCAGAGGCATCCTTATTCCCAGGGAGCTGGCGGGGCTGCAAGGATCTCCTCGTGATCCATATGGAACACAGAAGAGCTGGAATGTCTTGTGTCGTTTATTTGTAGCCTCATTAAGTGGTTTAGGATTGAATAATGAGACTGGAACTCCACGTGTTCCAGTGCTTTAAGGAGGGCTGTGGGATGGCTCCAGGATGAATGTAGGATTTACCTATGGAAACCCCTGGGGTGAAGGTCTTGATCTGGGTGACCTTTATCCTGCCAGTGCAGTTTAATATATTCCTTTTTATGGGATTGGACTGAGTGTGATCCCCCCCATCCCTGATAGGAATGTGGGGTGGAAAACCCCGTGGAGGGGATGCCCAGAGCTCAGCCACGGGGTTTGGGGGAGACAACTGAACATTGTCCACTCACAGCCAAGTTTTTAACACCAGGCCCTTTTTGTTTGATTTATTAAACCTTGATTTCTTCATGGGTTTTTTTGAGAAAGAAGGAATTGTAAACACTTTGCCCTCTCCCCTTCTCCTAGATGTGACGATGACCCGATGCCAAACGATAAAGAGAGATTTGCCAGGTAAGGACTTGCTGGTTTGGAAGCCTTTTGTGCCAAAACCCCTTGATTCAGGAGAGACCTTGCAGCACCTTTCTCACTGGCCGTTGGATCATCTCCCTCTGAGGGTGCTCCAGAGGATCCACACGTTTTCCTTGGTGCTTCTGGACAGTTCATGGAGTGTGATGAAGTGACATTGCTCTTTTGCACCGCTCCTTTCAGCTCTGGCCTCGGACTCTCCCTCTTTTCTCCTGCTCAGGGAACTTGCAGAGATACAAGTTTCCTGCTTAGTTACAAGTTGTCCTCGAACAGGGTTTCCTGGGGTTGTGTGTTTTATGGGCAATTGGGCAGAAGCTTTACAAATTGGGAGTTTCCCTGGAGATTGTAGGGAATGTTTTGGCTCCTGATGCCTTTCTGGTGTCTGACAGTAGCTCTGATATCCAACCTACACCTCCCCTGGCACAACTTGAGGCCGTTTCCTCTCGTCCTGTTGTTATCTGGGAGAAGATCCCGAACCACCTCCATCTCCAGCCTGCTCCCAGGGACTTGCAGAGTGAGAAGGTCCCTCCTGAGCCTCCTTTTCTCCAGGCTGAGCTCCCTCAGGAGTTCTCCAGCCCCTTCTCCTGGTGCTCCAGCCCCTTCCCCAGCTCTGTTCCCTTCTCTGGACACGCTCCAGCCCCTCAGTGTCTGTCTTGCCCTGAGCTGCCCCCAGGACTGGAGGTGCCCCAGCAGTGCCTAAATTGGGGGTCTCTGCCCTGCTGTTCCCTGCAAAGGGCTCCAGGGAATTCCAAGCTGGGATTCTCCAGCTTTTTAAGTGGTTTGAGTCATTCTGAAGTCAAGCAAGTTAGAAATACGTTAGAGAGAGTAGAATATTTCTAATATTAGAAACTGGTGAGCAAATTAGAATTCAGTAAATGTCTTAAAACTCCAACACACATCAGGCACCAATTAAATGTGGAGTATTGCAAACTAATGACTGTTTTATTTTATGGAACTGCTCCTCTGCAAAACAGACCTGTCCCTAGGCTGGGTTTCCTAGTCCATCTTTCCATTTTTATTTTTCCATTTCTTTCAACTTTTTTTCCATTTTTAGCTTAGCTGGCTGATTTTATTTTTAGGTCTGATGATGAGCAGAGTTCAGCGGATAAGGAGAGACTTGCCAGGTAGGAGACCGGAGATTTCCAGCATGGACAAGCAGAGTTTCCTTTCCTTAATGTCTCTCTAGGCATCCCTTCTCTTTTTTTTTCCCCCCCCTTCTTCCCTCATCTGCTGCAGAGGACTTAACAGACTCCTGGAAACTGCTGTGGAATTGAAATTAGGAGGGGGAAGGCATTTAGGAAAGGCACATCTCATCCTTGGGAGAGTGTTTTTAGGGGATGCACAGAAGGATCTATTTGCCAAAGGCCCCAGGTTGGGCTCTGGCTTTCACACCTGTGCTAAACACAGCTTCCCTTGTCCTGCATCGAGGGCTCACCTGGGAAAGGTTTTGTGTCCCAGGAATGCTGTTGGACTCAGGGAACAGGCACAAAAAGGGGTGTTAGTTCAGGGACCTGTCGCTCTTTAAGGCTGTTCCACCCCAGACTTGTTCTGAAGCAAAGCCCAGGACTAAAAAGCCCATCCTGGGTGCTGAGAATGCCCCAGTTTGGGGCAGTTTGTTGCCCTCTGGCTGTGTTTGAACCCAAACCTGCCCCTCCAGGCAGCCTCTGGTGGCTGCAGTGTGCCTTGGGAGATCAGCAAGCCGTGGAGGTGAGGCCTGGGAATACAGGGAAGCAGCAAAGCTTGCCAAGGGATTGTTCCCAGGAGCCTCTACTGAAGGATATCTCATAGAGCCATGGAATGGTTTGGGTTGGAAGGGACCTTAAAGCTCATCTCGCTCCTGGCAGGGACACCTTAAAGGTGAGGTCACTGAATGAAGGAGTGAGAGGGGAGGTCACTGAGTGTTTGCACACACCTGGTAGTGAGAAACGCTCCATTTTTGTATTTATCCTCTTTATTCACCTGCCTGTCCTTGTTCCTTCCAACACCTCCATCTCATTTCACTTCCCACCGTGTGCCTCCTTGCACCCGATCACCCTCCTGTACAGGAAACCTGGCTTTTGAGCTCTGTTTTGGAAAACCCACCTTAGGAGCCCAGTTAATTGACGTGTTCTGGATAAAAAGAAGCAGGTTCTGGTCTGTGGGGTTGATGGGGGCTGTGCCCTGTGAGCCAAAGGGGTGCCAAGAACCTCTTTGAGGGGGCAGGAATGGCCGTGGTGTCTCTTTAGAGGTTGGTGTTGCCTGGCCCGTGGGCTGCCTGGGTTGATCTGTGCAGAAATCAGGTGTGACCTGCTCTCGAGTTTCCCTCCTGGGATTCTGTGAAAGGCTCTCGGTGTAACAGAGAAGTGTCTTCCCCAAAGCACCACGAGATGAGACTCAGCTGATTGAGGTTCCTCAGAATCCTGGAATGGTTTGGGTTGGAAGGGGCCTTAAAGCCCCTCCAGTCCCACCCCCTGCCATGGTCTGGGACACCTCCTGCTAGCCCAGGTTGCCCAGAAGAGCAGTTGCCCCGGTTTTAGCTGCAGCCACGCTCTGGGTGAGCGAGGGGTGATGGTGGAGGGGATCTCAGGGATCTCCTCCATCCTGGGATGGACAGTGGGGCTCAGTCCCCCTCACCTGCACTGCTGAGAGCAGAGGAGGAATCCCTTTGGCTTCCTGCACGCTGTGGAGTGGAGGGGGAAGCCAAACCAGCTCCTGCTGGTCCCAGGGAGCCGCTGTGACTCCGAGCAAGGTCCTCAGCCCAGAAGGTCCAGGTGTAGCCTCTCCCCTCGCCCTCGTCCCCGCTCCCTGTGCACGCCCAGCATGTGAGCCTGCCTTCCTGCTAACCCGGCGGTGCACCTCCGTGTGTGGCACCCGTGCCAGCCTTCCCACGGTGACTTCATCCTCCTCCTCCTCCTCTTGTGTCCCCCCCCCCCGGGGCTCCTGCAGGGAGAACCACAGCGAGATCGAGCGCAGGAGGAGGAACAAGATGACCGCCTACATCACGGAGCTGTCGGACATGGTGCCCACGTGCAGCGCCCTGGCCCGCAAGCCGGACAAGCTGACCATCCTGCGCATGGCCGTGTCCCACATGAAGTCCCTGCGCGGCACCGGCAACACCTCCACGGACGGCACCTACAAACCCTCCTTCCTCACCGACCAGGTCAGGGCTGGGCACGGAGCTGTGGAAGGGGGCCGGTTGGGAGGGACCTCAGAGCCCGTCCGGTGCCACGGGGACACCTCCCACTGCACCAGGTTGCTCCAACCTGGCCCTGAACACTTCCAGGAGTGAGGGAGCTTCTCTGGGTAACCTGTGCCAGGGCCTCGCCACCCTCACAGGGAAGAATTCCTTCCCGAAATCCCACCTAACCCTGCCCTCTGGCAGTGTACAAACCATCGCCCCCTTAAGGTCCTGGAAGGCCACAGTGAGGCCTCCCTGAAGCCTTCTTGGCTTGATGCTGGGAAATACAGCGGTCAGAGGGGAAAGTGAAACTGTGGCGGGGCGGGAACGGGCAAAACCCAGGGCGGGGGTCTGGCCGTGGAGCTGAGGGGTGTCCGTGTGTCCACAGGAGCTCAAACACCTGATCCTGGAGGCAGCCGACGGCTTCCTGTTCATCGTGTCCTGCGAGACGGGGCGGGTGGTCTACGTGTCCGACTCCGTGACCCCCGTCCTGAACCAGCCGCAGTCCGAGTGGTTCGGCAGCACCTTGTACGACCAGGTGCACCCGGACGACGTGGGCAAGCTGAGGGAGCAGCTCTCCACCTCCGAGAACGCCCTCACAGGTACAGCCCCCCGGGGGCAGCGCAGGGCTGGGAGCGGGCAGAGCCCGGGAGGACTCGGATTAAACCCTTCCCTTTGTAGAAGGAACCAAACCCTGGTGCCTTTCTACCAAGGAGGCCGCAGCCCCCCCCGAGAATGCATCTAAAGGTACCGCACGGTGACACTCGTGCCCTGCCAGTCTCCCAGTTCGATTCCTGGAGCCACACCTGTGCTGGGGGAAGGACTCCCAGGGCAGCAGCATCTCCTTGTTCCTCCTTTTCCCAGGTCGGATCCTGGACTTGAAGACGGGCACTGTGAAGAAGGAGGGCCAGCAGTCCATGAGGATGTGCATGGGCTCGAGGAGATCCTTCATCTGCCGCATGAGGTGGGAAGGAATTCCCTGGGGGAATCTCTGAGCCTCCAGCTGAACTTGCTCCCTGGCCCCTCCACGCTTTTATTTCAGCTTTTTTTGGCTGGTTTTGATGTAAAATGATAGAACATGGCTGGGCTTCCCATACAGCCAAGTTCTTGAGGTGTTTCTTTGCCCTGTTGTGCAAGATCCAGTTTAAAGTAATAATTAGTTTTGGCCCCACGTGTCACCTCCCTTGAGTTCTTCAGCATGAGGGCTTTGTGTGATGGAAATTCAGACGTTCTTCCCCCTTTGTAGGGGATGAACCTTCCTCTTCTTCGAGATACCCAAGATTATTTTCGTGTTGCCCACGAAAGATAAATCCTTTGCCCTCCTTTTCCTACCCCTGGTGCAGGTGTGGCAACAGCTCCGTGGATCCAGTGGCTGTGAATCGTCTCAGCTTCATGAGGAACCGCTGCAGGTAAATAATACGTGTAGTACAAATAATAGATTTATATAAGTAACACATACATAAGTAATACAAAAACCCCTGCTTTTGCTTCACCTCCCCCCACTTGAACCTGCAGCACAACCTGTTTCTCTCTCCCAAGGAACGGCTTAGGTGCAGCAAAGGATGGAGAGCCTCACTACGTCGTGGTGCACTGCACTGGCTACATCAAAGCCTGGCCCCCAGCAGGTGAGGACTCACCTCAGGTGTTCGGGGGGGGCTGCTTTTAAAAGCACTGAAGAGGCCCAAAGTTGCCAATTCCGGGAGCTGAACGTGCCAGGAAATGTTTTGCAAACGTTATCTGTCACTTTTATTTGAAGATTGAAGTGATTTTTGCGGGCGCAGCATCAGAGATCTCTGTCTGTAGAGGGTGGAAATAATATTAAACTGTCTGAAATTTAGAGATTTTGAACCCTTCTGGTGATAAGAGGGAGGGGGAGGCACCTTAATGTTCCAAGTCCCTTGGTGGGGAAGGATACTGAGTTACAAGGAGGGGTGGAGAGGTGTCTTGAGGTCTGTTTCCTGTGAAATGAGCAGTTCTTCCTGCATTAACCCTGCTGGAATTTTTGGCCCCCCCTTCCCAGGTGTTTCCCTGCCTGACGACGACCCCGACGCCGGCCAGGGCAGCAAGTTCTGCCTGGTGGCCATTGGCAGGCTCCAGGTGAGTGTCCCCTTCACCTCCTCCAGCATCTCCTTGTCCTGGAAGCCCCCAGATTGAGACTGTTCCGTGTGAAAACATTCCCTGGTGGCCACAGAGCCCCAGCGCGGGGCTGGCATTGCCAACGCTGCCCGTGTCCCCTGCCAGGTGACCAGCTCTCCCAACTGCACAGACATGAACAACGTGTGCCAGCCCACAGAGTTCATCTCCAGGCACAACACCGAGGGCATCTTCACCTTCATCGACCACCGGTGCGTGGCCACCGTTGGCTACCAGCCCCAGGTGAGCGCCCCGAGGGGCTCTGGGACCCAAAACTGCTCCTCAGACTTTCTCCTCCTTCCACATCTCAGCTCTGCTTTCACACAGAGCTGCTCAGCCACACCCAGGGCTTAACCCAGACGTGTTTCTTCTCCACCAGTTGCTTTGCCATGTGTTTTTCCAAGCCCTTTGATCGTGGGAAGGCCGGGTGGCTCTGGATTATGTCAGATGTCAATTAAAACCTTTTTTGCCTTAAATTGAGTTAAAGATCAAACATTAATCAACAGCTGTCGGGCTTCTCTTCAAGAAACAGCACGCCAGGCCCTGTGCTTGGTTTGTGTAATGGGGATCTGGGGGGGGAAGGAGCAGGAACTACCTGTCCAAAGCGGGATTAATTGTGGAATCTGCCTGCCAGATGAACTGACTCGATCTCTCTCACGATTCCTTGAAAATCAGGAACTTTTGGGGAAAGACATTGTGGATTTCTGCCATCCAGAAGACCAACAGCTTTTACGGGACAGCTTTCAGCAGGTAAAAAACATTGGAGCTGCCCTTTGCATGCAGGGTGGGACTCAGGTTGGGACTGAGGCTGGAATTCTGACTGGGACTGAGGCTGGAATTCAGATTGGGACTGAGGCTGGAATTCTGATTGGGACTGAGGCTGGAATTCAGACTGGGACTGAGGCTGGAATTCAGACTGGGACTGAGGCTGGAATTCAGACTGGGACTGAGGCTGGAATTCAGACTGGGACTGAGGCTGGAATTCAGACTGGGACTGAGGCTGGAATTCAGACTGGGACTGAGGCTGGAATTCTGACTGGAATGCCTCGGTGCTTGCAAAACGGCGAAAAATTAACTGGAAAACCGAGAGGAAAACTAAACCTTAGATAATTCTCCTTTGCAAACAGATCAAGTCATGTAGTTAAATACAGAACAAACCAGAAGCATCTGATGTCTTTAACTCCTGAATCCCTGCTCTGGCTGCTGGTCCAGGCTGCCTTTAGGGCCAGGGATGTGGCTCCCAAGGGCCTGCTTGACTTGCTGTGCTCCTGTGGCTGAAACCCTGGTTCATCTCTAGGGCCCAGCCCAGTGCTGCAGAACCCGAAATGGAGGTGGTTTTCTTGCCCTGTTATTTCTGAGGGCCTTGGACTGGTGGCAGGGCAGGTAAGGCTGCCCCTGTGCTTTCATGACTCCAAAAACCAGCTGCTCATATCCATTGCTCCAAACCGTTGGAATCGGAGGCGACAGCATGTGTTCCATTTCTTGGAGGCTTTTTCATACATCCCACCAGTGCAAAGGCATAAGAGGAGTGAAGCCAAAAAGGGGACTTTTAGATTCCCCTCCTGTATCCTTTGGGAATCAAGGTGTCCTGAGGGAATGGTGCCATTTAGTTTGGGAAGGCTGAGATGTGCCAGGTTTGAGGCAAAGGGCCATCGCAGGGGTTTCGGGGGGTGGCTCTTGCTCAGGTTGCTCCTCGACACCCTTGGTCAGGTGCTACTCCTGGAATTCCTGGGTTTTTTTTCAGGTGGTGAAGTTAAAAGGCCAGGTTCTGTCAGTCATGTTCCGCTTCCGATCCAAAAACCGGGAATGGCTCTGGATGAGAACCAGCTCCTTCACCTTCCAGAACCCCTACTCGGACGAGATCGAGTACATCATCTGCACCAACACCAACGTCAAGTATGTGCATGGAAAAACGACCTGCCTGGGGGGCTCCTATCCCAGAATAACCGTGGGAGCCTTGGCCTCTCCCCCTCTCCAAACTTCCCACCGCTTTGCACAACCCTGGAGAAGTTCCCAAGTCCCTCGAGCTCCCGTTTCCTGGGCTGTGCCAGGCACTGGAGGACTTAGAAAGTGCAGGAATTGAAGTGTCTTTGGCTGTCCCGTTGTGTGGCTTAACAAGCTGCCAAAATTCAGCTCCAGCAGTGCCTGAAGCCAGTGAAATCTGCCTCAGAATGTGGCTCTTGGATTGCTGTGACAGTCCAGGAGGTTACATATCCTTTGGGAATGGTGGGAGCTGCTCTCTCTTCCCGTGAGGGAGCTCCAGGCCTCTTCCACAAGAGCAGCAGAGCCCCAGAATTCGTGCCTGTGTGTGTGATGTGGAGCTGCAGCCTTGGCAGGGGCAGCCACTGGAGTCTCCAGCAGGCAAACAGGAGGCTGGATTGCTTGGGAAAGGGAAACCCAGGAATCTGCTGCAGGCCTCATGTCCTGCCCTGTGTCAGAGCTACCCCTTTGAACTCCTTCATTCCACACACAGCCATTCCCACATCCATAATGCACCTCCCAAAGTCCCTGTGGAGCAGCAGTGGCTGTGCCTGGTTGTGTTTGAGGGGTGTTTTGTTCAGGGGCAGCTCTCCAGGTTGCATGTGCTGCTTCATCTTCAAGGTCAGGGGCTGCTGAAGCAGCAGCTTCCAAGAGACCCAGAAAACGCTGGATTTTTGTTAATTTATGGTGGGATTCAAAGATTTCACTGGGTTCTCACGGTTCACAGAAGAGCATAAAGAGCTTGCACCACGTTTTGGGCTTAAAACCTGAAACTACTGGTGGTCTCTGAGCGTCTGACAGAGCTAAACTTCAAGGGTTTGGAGGTTCCCACAGCCTTTGCTCGTGCTTTGGGGATGCTGCAGATCCAACCACGCTCCTGGTGCAGGTTATTAATTGCTCAGGGACTGAGCGTGGGAGGCACAGCCCCCACCTCTGGAGCATCCCATTGCACGGCACCTCCTTCCAGGGACACCAGGTGGAAAGATCCTTCCCTCAAACAGGGGTTTACATCTTGCCCCAGGCAGCCACACCCAGAACCCAACTTGGCTTCCAGCTGGGATTTTTTGGAACCTTTTTTTTTCTTTTTTTTTTCTCCCTGTGTTTGCTTTGAAGGAACTCGAGCCAGGAGTCCCGGCCTGCCCTGGCAAACTCGCTGCCGAGGCCCCAGCTGGGGCAGAGCGTCAGCCTCCCCCTGGACATGGGCTCAGCCCCGCTGCCCTCAAGGTCAGGAGGTGCTCAGCTCCTTTTCCCATTTCTGCCCTGCTGTCACACCCCCCTCCACCCCCAAATCCCCCTCTGTGCAGCCAGGAACTCCAGGCTGATGAACCCCTGGCGGAGCTGATCCCTTGGGAATTCTCTCTGGCAGGCTGTGTTCTCCTGTTACAGGCTCTTTCTATTTTAGGCAGCAGCAGCCCCCGCAGGCAGAGCTGGAAGTGGGCCCGGGAAGGGAGAGCCTGGCTGGGTATGAGCACTCCCAGGTGAGTCCTCCCCAGAGGAGGGGTTTGTTGTCCTGCTCGTTGTCCTGCTCTGTTCCTGTCCTGTTCTGTTCTTTGGGGGTTTAAAGGTGCTGGCACGAGGTTCAGGTGGGTCTGAGGGGAGGGTGTTTCTGCCCTTGGGTGTTGCTGGATCTGCTGCTTGATCCCAATATTTGTCATGTGGAGTTGTAGAGTCATGGGATGGGGTGGGTTGGGAGGGACCTTAAATATCATCCAGTTCCACCTCCTGCCGTGGGCAAAGACACCTCCCTGGTTGCTCCAAGCCCTGTCCAACCTGGCCTTGAGCGTTTCCAGGGATGCACAGCTTCTCTGGGCGGCCTGTCCTGCTGTGCCAGCCCTGACTGGCCACGTTATCCCAATAAAACACCGGAATCCCGAGCCCAGCCCGGCCCTCAGCCCCTCTCCGTGCTGATTCCCGCTGTGCTGAGGAGTGACAGGTCCCTGTCCCTGCTCCAGGTCCCCGTGCAGCCCGTGAGTGCTGCAGGCCCAGAGCACAGCAAGCCCCTGGAGAAGGCAGAGAGCCTGTTCAGCCAGGAGCGGGATCCACGCTTCGGGGAGATCTTCACCGGGATCAGCACAGGTGGGTGAGCAGGGCTCTCCTGGACTGCTCCTCCTGCCTGCCCCGGGCACGTCCTTCCTGCCTCTTCCCAGGCTGTACTGGATGCTCCAACCCCAGGGAACCTTCGTGCAGGTTTATTAGAAAGTGGAGAGGAAATCAAATTAAACAGGGGTTAACAAAATCATCTGGAGTTGTGTCTGGAGAAGGAGCAAAGGAGTCCTCCTTCCCGGGGACACATCTCTTCCAGCTGGTTCCCTGTTGCCAGCCCCAGAATGTCTCGTGCTCTCTCTGCAGACCAGAGCAAGGCCCTCCCTGCCAGCACCGTGCCGGCCAACCCGCCCCTCTTCTCCCAGGGAAACACCTTCACTGCTGCACGGCCCCAGGAGAACTTCAGGTGAGGCTTCACCTTCCCACTTCCCACCTCCATTCCCTCTGTTGCATCCCTGTGCCTCCTGGGCATGCCAGGACCTGGGCTGGGTGAGGGCAGCCGTGCCCAGGACACCCAGCTCCACCCAGCAGCTCCTCCCAGTTGTGTCCCAGTATAGAATCATGGAATCATTTAGGTTGGAAAAGCCCTCTGAGATCATCCAGTCCAACTGTTACTGCCCAGTTCAGCACTAACCCCTGTCCCAGGTGCCACATCCACACGTTCTTGGGACACTTCCACCCTTCCCAGGGCGGCCTGAGGGGCAGAGTTACCCCCACAGTTGGGCTCATTTCCCTCCCCCAGTAACTCAGACAGACAGGTTTGGTGCCTCTCCCTCCTGCAATGCTCTTCCCCGGGCTCAGACTCCTCTCCTCTCCCAGGAGCAGCAGCATGGTGCCTCCAGTGAACATCATCCAGCAGCAGCCGTCCCCCGCCGGCCGGATCTTATCCCAGATTTCCCGGCACTCCAGCCCAGCTCAGGTCAGCGGGACCACGTGGGCTGCAGGGACACGCCCGGTGTTCACACCCCAGGTAGCACAGCCCGAACCCTCAGCTGCAGGGTCCCCGCTGCCTTCAGACCCCGCTCTCCGGGGGGGATCATCCCGCTCCCGGCGCCGCGTGTCCGTGGGCTTCCTCCTCTGGGGCTACTCCGGCGACTCGCTGCCGAGCCGAGGGCCGGGGGAGATCCATCCCTCCTCCTCCTCCTCTCCCGTGTTCTTCCTCTCTCACAGCAAGTGGCGTCGCAGCCGGTGAAGACTCGGCCGCCTTCCTTCAGCATGGGGACATTCCAGGGCACCCCGTCCTCCTTCAGCTCCATGACGGCTCCAGGATCCACGGCCTCTCCCACCGCGGCGCCGTACCCGGCCCTGGCCGGCCGTGGCTCCGGCTTCAGTGAGTGTGGCTGAGGGAGCTGGGGGCACCCCGTGGGTACAGCTGGGCTGGGATGTGCTCTCCAGGGGTTTTGGGGGAGCTCCCAAACGTGGAGAGCAGAGCTGGATCCCTCCTTTGACTGGTCGCCCTTAATCACCCTCCAACCACAGAGCTGGGCTCAGTGATCCTTGTGGATCCCTTCCAGCTCAGGAGGATCTGGGATCGTCCCAGCAGATGAATTTTGAACCAAGTCAAGGCTGACTGGGAGGAAACAAAACCCCCTCTGGGCGTCCCTTTGTTCTGCCCCGTGGCAACAAACCCACGACAGGAATTCCTGTAGGGTGACCCTCCCGGGGCACCACCCAGAGCTGTGCCCTTCCCAGTGCCCCAGAAGCACTGGAGAAGCCCAGGAGCGATGCCCTGACTGTGTTGTGTGTCCAGCAGGCACGGAGGCAGCGCAGACCCCGGCCCCGTTCCAGCCCCGCGCCGCCGACGCCGTGGGAATGTGGCCCCAGTGGCAAGGGCAGCACCACGGCCCGGGATCCGGGGAGCAGCACGTGCAGCAGCCCCAGCCCAGCCAGCCTGAGGTCTTCCCAGTAAGATGGGGCTTTTTAACCTCCCAAATCCGGTGGGGTCCACGGGGCTGAGGCGCCTGGAGCTTGTCCCTCTGGTTCAGATCAACTGGGGAGGTCCCAAACTTCGGGATAACCTGATGGAGGTGGAAGTGGAGAGGGCAGGACTTGGCTGTGTGTCTTGGTCTGTTGCAGGATCAGTGTGAAATTCCAGTTGGATTAACCCTTCTGGTTCTAATTAATAACAAAAGAAAAGCCCCAATCCAATAAAATTAAGATAATTCCTGAGAATTCCTTTCCCAGGAGTCGCCGACTATCCCTTAAATTTGCTGCTCCTTAAGTTTGCCCTGGACACAGACCCTGTGTTCCCTTGGGGAAAGGACCATCTTGGTCCTCAGTACCTGCTCCAGCAAACCCACGAGTAAATTGCCAACATGATCATGGAATCATGGAATTGTTGAGGATGGAAAAGCCCCTGAGATCAAGTCCAACTGTTCCCCCAGCAGTACCAAGGCCACCACTAAACTGTGTCCCCAGGTGCCACAGCCACGTATTTTTGGACAGCCCCAGGGGCAGCAACTCTACCACATCCCTGGGCAGCCTGTTCCAATGCCTGGCCATGCTTTCCATGGAGAAATTGTCCCGAATTTCCAATCCAAACCTCCCGGGCACCACTCGAGGCTTGGTTTGGTGCCTGATATTCCCTGATATTCCAGATCCTGACTCTGTCCTTGTCTCCTCCTCTCAGGACATGCTGACCATGCTGGGAGACCAAGGGCCCAACTACAACAACGAAGAATTCCCAGAGTTGAACATATTCCCTTCTTTTTCCGAGTAAAACAAGCCTTAGGGGAGACACCATAAAGCTCCACAATATCCACGTGTAAAGGAAAACAGCCGAGTCTTTCTCTCCAAGAACTCTCCAAACTCTTCCCACCCTCTGGAAGGGGAGCTCCGAGGATGGGTGGCCGTGGAGGAGGAGGAGGATGGTGTGGTTTGGACACCTCCTCCCTGTGGGATTGTTCTGGAAGCTCCAGGACCTGAGTGCCACGAGACCGAAGGCCCCCGTGTTCCCGGAGCCGCTCCCAAGTGGATTTCCGTGGGAGGGATTCCTGGCTGGATCTCAGACAGCCCTTCCACGCTTCTTAAGGTGGCTGTGACTGGTTTTACTTCATTCTCTGCCGTGACTTTTTTCTATCAGACACAAAACTATTGAGATTTTTAAGTACTGGGAGAAGCTCTTCCAAGCGTTATCCCTGTCAATACAATCCTGGAGGATGCTTGAGTAAGAATCCCTGTCCTGAGCCGGTGGTTTTCCTCCTTTTTGGAGGAATTTTGGCTGGTCTTGGAGGGTTGTTACCACGTCTCCAGTCCAGGGTGCTCCACGTGGAGATTCCCACGTTTGTTTGGAATCTTCCCTCTCCTGTGAACTGTGCAATGAAGTCAGTGTGACCCATAACCCCCCTCCCCCCCGTTATCCCGGGATAATTAACGAGCCATAAAAATATTATCCATGTAGCTTTCTTCTGGATGCACCAATTTTCCAGCTGGTGGGTTTTCTGTGCTGCCACAAATTGATGTTTCAACAGGTTTTTTTGGGGAAGAAAACCTGCCCCACACTGTCCATGGAATTTTATCCCATAGAGAGGAGTTCCTTATTGTCGTCTGGACGTAGGAGAATCCCTGGATTTCATCAGGGAATTGCTGAGGAACTGTGTGTTTTCACTACATTTGCTCACTCACCGTCTCCTTAAGGAAGAATTCCTGCCATGGGATGATCCTGTTGCCAAACCACAAACTGTAAGAGGAGAGCTGGAAAAAGTAGGGAACAGAGTGATTTTTTTATATATATATATATATAAATATATATAAAATTTTTAATTTTTAAACCTTGACTTGGAATCTTCTGGCTTTTTCCGTGGAAAAAAAAAAAACCAAACAAACCAACTTGTGGCCAATCCTGCTCTCCTCAGGGGCTGGAAGAACAGTTTGATTCCCTCTTGCTTCAATTCCAGCAGGAAAATTCACTGCTGAGTTGGACTTGGAAGGAAACTTGGCACAACAGCAGCGCAGGGGAAGAATCCCAAGTTTTCCTGGAAGCCTGGTTTTGTTTTAAATGGAATGTGGGTGTCTCTCCCTTCTCCCTGCATGTTGGGAGGGGGGCTCTGGGGACCCCCAGGGTGGTTGTGAGTGTCCCCTCTCTGCTGGTTTGGGGAAGGGAAGGGGGAGATTCCACCCCCCCAGGAGCTGATTCCAGAGCTGTAATTCCTGGATAACATCCACTAGGGAAGTGTGAAACCTTTGTGTCACCAGCCCAGAGATCCCTCCTGTGAGTGGAGCAGGAAGCTTTGCTTTTCCCTCTCCTTTTGTTGGAAAAGTAAGATTTGAAAGCTTTGGGTTTGGGGGTTTTTTTGGGGTTTTGTTTGGGGTTTTTTTTTTTTAATTCCAAATTTCTCTATGGAAAAGTGGGAACATCCCACTTGGAGCCATCCTGTGACCCACCCCTGTCCTGTGATCCAGGGACTTTTCTCCCAGCAAGATCCTCCTCCCCAGTCACATCCCGGGCCCTCCCCCTTGAGCTGCCAGAGGAGGAGGAGGAGGAGGAAAATTCCCATTTCCCGGAGCTTTTGTGGATGACTCGGGTGTAAACACCCCCCTCCTCCCCGTTTTTCCAACTCCTGGGAGAAGAAAACCAGCTGGAGCAGCCCAAATCCCTTGGGAAGGAGGATGAGGACTGGGAGGGGCTGCAGGGTGGGGGACAGGGGACAGGGACAGGGGTGGGACACAACTTTGGCCCTTCACCCCCCTTTGGGAACTGCATTGTTTGTCCCTGGGGGGGATTTTATTGAACAATCACTTGGGGGGGGCAGGATCCAAACCCCCCCCGGGATGTGTCCCAATCCTGAGTTCCTCATCCCGGGAATTCTGGGCAGCAGAGATTTTTTACAACAAGAGATTTTTTTTTTTCCCTTTTTCAAAGCTTTGTCTCATTTCTGCCTCTCTCTGTCCCCCCCTCGAAGGACTGTGGCCCCCAAAACCCCCCTGTTCCCCCAGTTTGGCCCCCAAACCCTGTCCCCTCTCCAAGTTTGGCTCCCCAAACTCTGTTTGTCCCCCCCTGCTTTGGTCCCCCCAAACCCCCATTTGACTCCCCTGGATTTGCCCCCCCCCAAATCCTCATCCCCTGCTCCTTTCTCCCCCTAAATCCCCATCCCCCTGATTTGACCCTCCTACAACCCCTGTGCCCCCCCTGCTTTGGTCCCCCATAACTCCCATCCATCCCCCCAGTTTGTCCCCCCCAAACCCATGTCCCCCCCGTTTGTCCCCCAAACCCTGTCCCCTCTCCAAGTTTGGCCCCCCAAACTCTGCTTGTCCCCCCAGTTTGCCCCCCCAAACCCCCCTTTCCCCCCCTTTTTGCCCTGCCCCCGGTGCCCCCGGTGCCCCCGGTGCCCTCAGTCACACACGGCCACGTCAGGGCCTCGTGCTCGGGGCGATGATTCTGTGCTGGAGCCCCAGGGCTGACTCAGCCCCCCCGGGCCGGGTCACACGGGGGGTGACCCCTCTCTCGGGGACCCCCCTGGGCAGGGGGTGACACGGGGGGGGTCGGGGGGGCTCCAGCCTGACCCCCTTCCCCCTTGGTGCTGCCCCATCCCCTCCGCTCTGCC
The DNA here is from genome assembly GCF_001604755.1 of Lepidothrix coronata. Classification (NCBI taxonomy): domain Eukaryota; kingdom Metazoa; phylum Chordata; class Aves; order Passeriformes; family Pipridae; genus Lepidothrix; species Lepidothrix coronata. Next base: position 24,079 of record NW_016690619.1, read on the forward strand.
CTGTCCCGGTCCCAGGACGGTCCGTCCCGGTGCCCGCGGCCGGGGGGTGTCGGTGACGGTGACGATGATGATGTCGATGTCCCCACGCCTGGCACAGGGCACTGGTGCCACCGGGACCTTCCGCCCCGTCCCGCAGGAGCCGCGTGATGGGGGGGGACGGTCCGGGCAGAAAGCACCGTCTGGGCCCCCCTTCCCCCTCGGGGGCCAGCCTGGCACCCCCAAACTGGGCACACGGGGGGGGCCTGCCTGGGTTGGGGACCCTGGGGACAGGGATGGGCTCCTGTGCTCTGCTCCTGCTGTCACAGGATGACCCCGATGCCCCCGATGCGCCGTGTCCGGCCTCTCCTGGAGGCGGTGGGTGCTCAGCCCCCTCACCCCAGGGTGCTGGGGGGGGGTCGGGGGTCCCCAGGAGCACCAGTGCCCTGTCCTGCCCGGCCATGGGGAGGACTCGGGGTCGAGGAGGTGTCCCCAGGGCAGGAGGTGTCCCCAAGGTGGGATGGGGGGGCAGGAGGACATCCCTGGGACCGGGATCCTTGGGGCAGGAGGGTGTCCTGGGGCAGGGTGGTGGGGTGGGACACCCCTGGGGCAGGAGGATGTCCCTGGGACCAGGATCCTTGGGGCAGGAGGGTGTCCTGGGGCAGGAGGTGTCCCCGCTGTGGGACAGTGGGGCAGGAGGGTGTCCCGGGGGCAGGAGAATGTCGCTGGGACGGGGATGTCGCTGGGACAGGGGTGTCCCCAGGACAGGACCCAGCGGCAGCAGCCCCGCGCCGGGGCTGACTCAGCCCGTCCCTGCAGCATCACGTGAAGCCGGGGCAGCCCCCCCGTCCCCCCTCCCCGTCCCCTCGATCCCTCCCCCTCCCCATCCAGACCCGACGCCTGCCCAAATTTTCCGGCTGCCTCCGAACTTCCTCAATCCATCCAGCGGCATAAAAGTGCAGCAGCCCCGGCCCGGCACTCCCAGTGCTCCCAGTGCTCCCAGTACTCCCACCGACGGCTCCATGCTGGGGTAAGAGCCCTGAGGGGGAGGAGGGAGGGGGTCCCAGGGCTGGGCAGGAGACCCAGTGGGGCGGTGGGAGGCTTTTTCCCCAGGGAAACGGATCCCAGTGGGAATGGGAGGGAAGAGGGTCCCATGTGGGACCTTTAGAGGCACAAAGGGGGACACTGAGGCAACATCACGTCTGGGGGGGCTGCGGGCTGGTGTCCCTGTCCCTGCTCCCCCACAGGGCTCTGGGTGCTGGGAGCCGGTGGGTGAAGCCAGGGAGGGGCAGGAGGGCTGGGACCCCCCTGCCTACTCCCCCTGCACCCCAAAGTTTGGTTCTCCACGGTTCGGAGCTGCCGGAAAGACAGGGACGCTGTAATGGGAACCAGCTGGGCCGGCTCATGTGACGCCGGCGCCCGGCCAGCGCTGCCACGGGGGTGTCCTGGCCCCTTATCGGGGTGGGCGGGGGGTCTCAGACCCCCAGATCAGGCTGGGAAGGGTGTCCTGGACCCCAACTAGGCTTGGCAGGGGGTCCAGCCCCAAATCAGGCTGGATAGGGGTTCCAGCCCCAAATTAGGGTGGGCAGGGTGTTCCAGACCCCAACCGGGGTGAGAAGAGGGGCCCAGTCCCCAGTTAGGGTGGCAGGGGGGGGCCAGCACCCCAAACTAGGGTGGGAAGAGGATCCCAGCCCCAAGTCAGGGTGTGCAGGGGGCCATGGCCCTAAGGCAGGGTGTGCAGGGGGGTCCTAGTCCCAAAGGAGGGTCGGCACAGGGCCCAGCCCCCCATACCTGATATGGGGGTGGGCATAGAGTCCTTCCCTCCCCCAGCCCCCCGGCTCAGTGTCTGCCCCATTCCCAGTGCTCAGCTGGTCCCCAGGATGTGGTGGCTGCTGGCCCTGCTGGTCCCTGTGGCCCTGGCCCAGTTGCACCCGGAGCCAGAACTGGACAGGCAGTGGGAGCTGTGGAAGAAAACCCACCGCAAGCAGTACAACGGCCAGGTGGGGCAGGGACCCTGGGGAGGGGGGCTCTGCCAGCTGGGGACCCCCAGGGTGGGACACTGGGGCAGGAGGGGGAAGCTGGGACAGGAGGATGTCCCCAGGGTGGGACACTGGGGCAGGAGGGTGTCCCTGGGGCAGGAGGATGTCCCCAGGGTGGGACACTGGGGCAGGAGGATGTCCCTGGTGCCAGAGGATGTCCCCAGGGTGGGACACTGGGGCAGGAGGAT
>NW_016690619.1:27308-33552 GCF_001604755.1 Lepidothrix coronata
GGGTGTCACTGGGGACATGGTGGGTGTCATTGGGGGCATGGTGGGTGTCACTGGGGGCATGGTGGGTGTCAATGGGGGCATGGGGGCTGTCACTGGGGACATGGGGGGTGTCACTGGGGGCATGGGGGGGCTGAGCACCCACGGGTGCTCCCACACCCCCTTCCCCCCAGACTCACCCGCCCCGGGCTCCTTCCCCAGACCAGCGAGGAGGTGGTGAGGACGATGACGGGGCTGAAGGTGCCCCGTGGGCACCAACGTCACAACGAGACTCTCTTTGTCCCCGACTGGACCGAGAGAGCCCCGGCTGCCATGGACTGGCGCAAGAAGGGCTACGTCACCCCTGTCAAGAACCAGGTGAGCCCGGCGCTGCCAGGGGTGCCCAGAGCATGGTGTCACCCCAGTGTCACCTTGGTGTCACCCCGGTGTCACCCCGGTGTCACCCCGGTGTCGCCCTGGTGTCACCTGCCGTGTCCCCACAGGGCCAGTGTGGCTCGTGCTGGGCGTTCAGCTCAGTGGGCGCCCTGGAGGGGCAGCTGAAGAGGAAGACGGGGAAACTGCTGTCCCTGAGCCCCCAGAACCTGGTGGACTGCGTGGCCAACAACGACGGCTGCGGCGGCGGGTACATGACCAACGCCTTCGAGTACGTGCGGCAGAACCGCGGCATCGACTCCGAGGACGCCTACCCCTACATCGGCCAGGTGGGGCGGGGGAACGGGCCCCACACCTCCCTCCCTCCACCCCCCTCACCCCCATCTCACCTCCCCCTCCCCGGCAGGACGAGAGCTGCATGTACAGCCCCACCGGGAAGGCGGCCAAGTGCCGCGGCTACCGCGAGATCCCCCAAGGCAACGAGAAGGCCTTGAAGAGGGCGGTGGCCCGGATCGGCCCCATCTCTGTGGGCATCGACGCCAGCCTGCCCTCCTTCCAGTTCTACAGCCGGGGTGAGGGGCTGGGGGGCACGCTGGGGCGCTGGGGCTGCCCGGGGAAGCCGAGGTGGTGACAGCCCCGTGTCCCCAGGGGTTTACTACGACGAGAACTGCAACGCGGAGAACATCAACCACGCCGTGCTGGCCGTGGGCTACGGGGCACAGAAGGGCACCAAGCACTGGATCATCAAGAACAGGTACACTGGGGGCGGGACGGCGGGATGGCCGGTCACCGGCTCGGGAATTGCTCTTCCGGAGGCTCAGGCTCTGCTTTTCCACCCCCCAGCTGGGGCGAGGAGTGGGGCAACAAGGGCTACGTCCTCCTGGCCCGCAACATGGACAACGCCTGCGGCGTGGCCAACCTGGCCAGCTTCCCCAAGATGTGACACCCCGGCCCTTCCCTCCCCACTTCCCGGCCTTCCAACTCGGCCTCTTCCCTCCCGGTCTCGAAGGACAGCGCTCCCGGGGGGAATTCTGCGACTCCACCAGAAATTTCCCCTGGGAAAGGGGAGGGAACCCCTCACCCAGCTGCAGTGAATGGAGGGACGAGCTCCCCCCAGCTCTGTTTTCCTGGGAATTCTCTGCCGTGCTGGCTCCTGCCTTCCCATGGATCATGCTTGGCCAGATCCACGAAGGCCGATCCGTCCAGAGATGCTTCAGGAAATGGGTCCCAGGCCAACCTCTGCCTCCCGGAATACTGGGGAACAGTGGATGTGGAATATTCCCAACGGAGAGCACAGATCCCTATCGCTCCACCCTGTATCCCAGTGGAGGCTGCTGAGAATGATACGACTATTTTTCAAATAAAATTGGGAATAAAAGCTGGGACCAGTTTGCTCCGTGCTGGGAAGGGGTCACAGGGATGGGAAAAGTCCTTCCCTTTCCCAAGGGGGCAGGACCCCCGTGGTGGGGCAGAACTGGGAGAGAAGGTGCTGCTGGGGAATTTTTGGATGGACAGACGGACGGAAGATCTGGGCCTGGGGGAAGGACACGTGGAAGGACAGATGGATGGATGGATGAATCCACAGGAGTCCCCCAACCCCATCAGGGCCTCACAAACACCTCCCCTGGGGACTGTCAGCCACAGCTGGGGGGCAACATGGGGCTGTAGGGACATGGGGAGCCCCTGGGATCATGGCAATGGGGGGGAATGCGGGTGACAGTGACACTGTGGGGCCATGAGAATCCTGGGGCTTTGGGGAGAGGGGGGGAAAAAAGAGACCCCCTGGGGACAAGAGGCCACGGGCACCCCGTGTGGGTGAGGAGGTGGCCACAGCACACCCCAAAACCAAACACAGGTATCACACCGGGCCCGACACACCCTGACAGCACAAACACCCCAACACCCACCCACACCCCGGCACACCCCGGAATGGGGGCACGGGGGGGCCCCCAAAAAACAATGGGGACACTGACAAACAGGGGCGGGGCCCCGAAACAGTGGAGACACTGAGACACAGTGTGGGGGGAACCCAAAACAATGACACAATGCCCCCCCCCAACCCCAAACAATGGGGACACTCAGAGGTGACAACACAGCATCTTTATTGCCCCACTCATGCCGGGGGTGGGGGGGTTCACTCGTCGTGGCCGGGGGGTGGGGGGGCCACGGCGGCCCCCAGGGTCACCTGGCTCAGGTAGGCGTTGTCGAAGCAGCGGCGCCGCTCGGGCTCCTCCCACGAGCAGCAGCCCTGGGGGTCCCGCCAGGCGTCCTCGGGGGCGGCACAGAGTGTGGTGATGGCCTGGGACAGCTGGGGACAGCGGGGAGGGGGGGTCAGGGTGGCCGTGGGGGTCCCCCAGAGCCGCTGACACCCCCCCACACACCCCTCGGTCACTCACCTGCTCCCGGGCACAGACCCCGCGCTCCTCGGGGGCGAGGGGGCAACACGCGGCCGTCATGGCCCCAAAAAGCTCCGGCACGGGCCGCCTGCGGACACGGACAGGGCGTGTCACGGGGAGGGGTCAACTCGGGGCGGGGGGGGCCTGGGAGAGGGGGTGGACTCCTGGGAACCCCCCTGAGAGGGGTCCCTGAGCACTGGAGGGTCCCCGATGTCCGGGTCCGCTCTGGGATGGGGAGTCCCGGGTCCCCTCCAGCATCAGGGATTGTGGGGTGCCGGAGGGGGGGTGTGGGTGTTTTGGGGGTCACCCACCTCTGCGTGAAGAGGCGGGTGGGGCCGCAGAGCGAGCGCAGCAGGGCGGGGCCGGGCCGGACCAGGCTCACGTTGTGCAGCTCCCGGTCGTAGGCGGGGACGGGGGCGGCGGCGGCGAAGCAGCGGCCCCGGGCCCGGAGACCCCTGCGCTGGCAGCACCAGTGGTGCCTCGTCTTCACCGCCGACTCCTCCCGGCAGAACCGATTCATCCCCTTCAGCCACTGCGGGGCAAAGACGGGGGTCAGGGGGTCCCCCTCGGACCTCTGGGTCCCTCCCAGGCACCTGAGTCCCCTCCAAGCCCTGGGTCGTTTCCCGGACGCCTCCGCCCCTCCCCGTCTGGGTCCCTCCCTGAAAGGTTTGTCACCCCCGCAGACACCTGGGTGCCTCCCCCGCCTCTGGGTCACGCTCCGGGCACCTCGGTCATTGGCGGGGCACCCGGGGCCCCTCCCCGGATGGCGGGGGCCCTCCCAAACAAACGGGGCCCCTCCCCGGATACCTGAGGGCCAGCCCAAACACCTGGGTCCCTTTCCGGGACTCCTGGGTTCCCCCTCCCAAATGCCTGGGTCCTCCCAGTCCTTCGACAGGCGAGACCCTCCCAAACACCTGGGTCCATTTCCCAGACTCCTGGATCCCTTTGCCAGTCACTTGTGTCCCTTTCCCGGATTCCTGGATCCCCCCAGTCCTTCGACACCCGAGTGCCCCTCATCCTCTGACTCCGGGACCCTCCCCGCCCCCGTGTCCCCCCGTGTCCCCCCTCTGCCGCACTCACGGCGCTGTGGGCGCAGCTCAGGCTCTCGTTGCGGCAGCACCGCCCGTACTCTCGCTCCAGGCGGACCCGCAGCCGGTCGCGGGGCCCGGAGGGGGCGTCGGGCGCGGGGGGGCCGGGGCGCAGCTCCCGCAGCCCGCAGATGTTGCCCAAGTTGGTTGTCGTGGGCTCCCCGGGCGGGAAGGGGGGCTCGGTGACCAGGTCCCAGGCGGTGTTGGGCTCCCAGGCGGTGTTGGGGTCCCAGGTGGGGGCCGGGGTCTCCTGGGAGAAGCAGCGGCGCCGCGCGGCCCCGTGCCGGCGGCAGCAGTGGAACTGCCGCGTCTTCACCGCGAACTCATCGGTGCAGAACCCGTCCAGCACGTCCGTCCACTGCGGAGCCCCCTCGGGGTCACTCCGGCCCCGCGGCGGCCCCGCGTCCTTCCCTCCACCGAGTCCCCGCGGGCCCCCTCCCCGCGGTGTCCCCACGCTCCCCCCGCCCCGGTGTTTCCTGCAGTGCCCCCATGTCCCCCCCCTCCAAGTGTCCTCCCCTCCAAGTGTCCCCGTGCCCCACGGTGTCCCCACATCCCACCTCCCCGCTCCCTGCAGTGTCTCTACGTCCCCCCTCCCAGTGATGTCCCCCGTCCCCGCAGTGTTCCCCCCTCCCCGCGGTGGTCACCCCTGTCCCCGCGGAGTCCCCCTGTCCCCCCGTGTCCCCCCCGTGTCCCCCCCGTGTCCCCCGTGTCCCGCACTCACGGCGCGGCGGGCACAGGGCAGCGGTGCGTGGTGCCGGCAGCAGTCGCTCATGCGGGGCCGCAGCGCGGCCAGCGCGGCCGCCTGACGGTGCAGGTGGGCGAAGGCGTTGGGGGGCAACATCGGGGGCGGGGGCACCGTGGGGGGGTCGCGGCAGTGCCGGGTCACGGCGGCGGCCACGGGCCAGGCCGGGGGGAACCCGTCCAGGGCGCTGCCCCAGGTCGGGGGGCGGCCCGAGACGGTCGTGCCCCCCCCTAACAGGATGTTGGGGGGCAGCACGGGGTCCACCTCCTGCTGCAGCACTGAAAAAGGGGGGGTGGAGGGTGGGGACACGGCGGGTGATGTCCCCCCTGCACTGTCCCCAAGTGACACTTGTCCCCATGTGCCCCCCTCTCCCCATTTGTTCCCTGTCCCAGTGTCCCTGTCTCACATTGTGGTGTCCCCCCACCCCATCCCCAACCCGCACTGTCCCCGAGTCATTCCCACCCCATGTCCCCCCTGGTCACCCACCCATGTCCCCATGTCCCTCCACCTCCAACCTCATCCCCTCCCTTCACGTCCCCACCCGTGAGCATCTCCCTCTCTCCCGTCCTGGGTGTCCCCTCGTGTCCCCCCATCCCTGGCTGTCCCCGCCTGTCCCCTCACCTTGCCCGATGTTGGTGGGCTGCAGGTCCAGGCTCTCTTGTAGCACCTGCTCGACCCGCCCCGAGGCCGCCGCTGTCACCGGTGGGGGACACGGGGGGTCAGCGGGGTCACCCCCTCCATCCCCACGCCCGTGGGGCAACGAGCAGAGACCCTCCCAAACCTGCGGGCCCAATGGAGCCCCATCCCGGGGAGGGGGCCCCAGGAGTTCGGGAAGTGGCCGCAGGAGTTTGGGACAGGGACCCCCGGGCACTCGGGAGGGCTCCAGGTGTGTGGGCAGGGACCGGCACATCCGGGGCGGGGAGCCCAGGGGCGAGGGTGGGACACCCTGGAGGTGTCCCAAATACCAGGGAGGAACTCAGGTGTCCCAGGTGGGACCCGGGAGCTCGGGAAGGGGACGCGGGTGTCCGGGAAAGAGACCCGGAGTTTCGGGAAGGGGCCCCAGGTGTCTGTGGGGAACCTCAGGTGCCCGGGGAAGGGATCCAGGAGTTCGGGAAGGGATCCAGGTGCCCGGGAAGGGATCCAGGAGTTCGGGAAAGGGATCCAGGAGTTCGGGAAGGGCAGCCAGGTGTGCGGGAAGGGGACGGGGGTGTCCGGGAAGAGGATGAGGGTGTCCGGGGGGGGCCCAGCCGTGCAGGGGGACCGTGGCTCGGGGCCTCGGGACTCACCGGCGGCGCTGAGGAGGAGGAGGAGGCCGAAGGCCGCCATGGCGTCGGGCGCTGTGGGGCTACCGCCGGCTCCGCCGCCTTATGAAGGGCCGGGGCGGGCGCGGGGCCACATCCTGCGGGCTGAGTCACGGCCTGACGTCGGGGCAGGGCCGGGGGGGGGACCCCGGGAGGGGCCGGGGGGCTGCTCCATGTCCTGCACCCCCAGACAGGGCCAGGGCCGTGACCCCCCCCCCAGACAGGCTGGGGACCCTGTCCCCACCCTGGTGGTCCCGTCCTCACCCTGGTGGTCCTGTCCCCACCTTGGTAGCCCCGGAGCCCCCTCTGGTGGCCCCAGCCCCCCCCCCCCCCCCCCCCGGCGCCAGG
>NW_016690619.1:33660-39882 GCF_001604755.1 Lepidothrix coronata
TGGTGGTCCCGTCCTCACCCTGGTGGTCCCGTCCTCACCCTGGTGGTCCTGTCCCCACCTTGGTAGCCCCGGAGCCCCCTCTGGTGGCCCCAGCCCCCCCCCCCCCCGACCCTGGCGTCAGAGCAGGGGGAAGTGGTCGGACCGCATTTTTGTGGGTTTTGCCCCGTTTCGGGGCCACCGCCCGCTGAGTCACCCCCGGCGCTGGAAGGGGGGCTCAGGGGCCACCCACGGAGGGACCCCCGGAGGGGGAGGGGCTCAGCTCGTGTCCCCAACCCTGGGGACACCCCAGTGCGGGGCAGCAGCGGCCGGAGGGTCACGGCTTGGCCACCTCCCTTCGCCCCAGCACAGGGGGGTCCCGGGGGGGGCAAATCCTGCCTGGGGCTGAGCCCGAACGCCCGGGCAGGTGCCAGCCCCGTGTCCCCCTCCTCGATTGCCCAACCGGGTCTGCGGCGACGTGACTCGGGGTTTGCGCAACCCCCCCACTTTCCCCCATGTGTGGGCGGGGGGAAATCCCGGCGGGAAGGACCCAGAAGTGCGGGAAGGCGGGAGGAGAACGCACCCGGGAATGGGAATGCGGGAATGGGAACCTGGGAATCTGGGATAGGGGGACACCCCCCTCCCCAGTGTTGCGGTGGGGGAGCCCGGCTGTACAGGTGTGGGGGGGACTCAGGTGTTGGGGTGTGGGGGATCCTCCCGGTGTCCCGCCCCTCCCTCCCCGGTCTCCGCTCCCGCCACATCCAGCGCGTTTTCCAGCGGTTTATTGAGTGAGGGGGGGGGGTCCCGGGGACCCCCGGGGCGGGGGTGGGGGGGTCAGAAGCGCTGCTCGGCGTCGGGGACGCGGCCGTCCCGCAGCTCCCGCAGCCGCCGCAGCACCCGCGGCAGCTCCAGCTCCCCCAGCTGCCGGTTGTCCCGGGTCCGGACGCTGACGGTGCCGCGCTCCCGCTCCCGCCGACCCACCACTGCCGGGGCACCGCCGTCGGGAGGGGGGCACGGGCGGCTCCGCACCCCCCTCACCCTGCACACACACACCCCCACAGCACCCACCACCCTGCGGGGTCAGGGGGCCTGGGGGGAGTCCCAAGGGATGGGGGGGGCTCAGGAGGGTCCCGGGGGGGTTGCCCGAATAGTCCTGGGGGGTGCCCTAGGGGGGATCCCAAAGGAGGAGAGGGGCTCAGGAGGGTCTCGGGGCAGGGGGGTCCTAGAACAGTCCCAGGGGGAACTGGGGGGTCCCTAAAACAGTCTTGGGGAGCGCCTGAGAGGATCTCGGGGGGTGGTCCTAGAACAGTCCCAGGGGGTCCCAGGGGTGCCCAAAAGGGGTGGGGGTCTCAGGGGGTCCTGGGGAGTTCCCGAGAGGATTTCAGGGGGGTCCCAAGGAGGGGGGTGTCAGTGAATTCCCAAAGGAGGAGGAAGCTCTTGGGATCCCAGGGAGGTCTCCCAGAGGGATCCCAGGGAATTCCCAAGGTGGGGGTCCCAGCGCCTCCCCCCACAAGCAGCACCCGGGGTGTGGAGGGGGGTGGGTGACTCAGCACAGCCAGTCCCGGGGGGCTCCCTGGAGGGGTCCTGGGGGTGTCCCAGGGGTCTGTGGGCCGCGTGCCCCCCCTTACCCAGCTGGAAGTTGTAGTGGGCGAGCTGGGCCCGGCGGATCTTGCGGGCCAGGGTGGCCCCCGGGTCCCCGTCCAGGTCGGCCAGGAGGCCCCCCCTCCTCAGCACTGCCTGCACCTGCCCCCCCCAGCATCAGTGGGGGCGTGGGGGGCACGGGAGGGCAACAAGGGGTGGGGGGACACGGAAGGATGGGATGAGAGGATATGGGGGAGACACTGAGGGGGTTACAGGGGGATGGGGGAGACATGCCAGGGGTCCCAGGGGGGCACAGGGGGTCACACACTCACCTCCCGGGCGTAGTCCTCGACCTCAGGGGTCTGTGGGATGACCATGGCCTGCAGTGGGGACAGCCAGAGCGGCCTGGGGGGCACCAGGGGTCATGGGGGGGTCCTCAGGGGGCACAGGTGCCCCCAGGCTGGGGGTGCCCCAAGGATTGGGATGTCCCAGGGATTAGGGAGGTGTCCTGGGGATTGAGTGTCCCCAAAATTGGGGGGTGCCTGTCCCAAGTGGGGCACCCTGGGACAGGGGTGATGCTGAACATGAGGGGGCCCTGAGGACTGGGGGGGGGGTCTCCAGGACGGGGGTCTCCCAGGGACTGGGGGTGCCCTTAGGATTAAGTGCGTGCCAGGGGTTGGAGGCTGTCCCGGGGATGGGGGGCTGTCCCAGGGGTTGGGGGGTGAGGCAGGAGGTGTTTTTGGGGCTCCCCCTCACCATTTCCCCCCGCAGCTCTCGGCCAGCACAGCCACCATCCGCTCCACGGAGCCCAGCACGGCCCGATGGATCAGCACCGGCCGCGCCGGACCCCCGCTCGGGCTGGGGGGAACAGGGGGTCAGAGGGGCAGGGGGGCCTCACCACCACCCCCCAGCCCAATCCCGACACACCCCCACCCCATTTCTGCCCCATCCAGCCTCAGTCCTGACCCGCCACCCAAATCCTGACCCTCCCCAGCCCCAATCCCCACCTCCCTTAATCCCCCATTCTCCCCTTCCTATCCCAACCCTGACACTCCTCAGCCCCAATCCTGCTCCCCCCATCAATCCTGATCCCCCCACCAATCCTGATCCACTCCAAATCCTCAATTCTTCCCTCTCCATCCCAATTCAGACACTTCTCAGCCCCGATCCTGCTCCCCCAGCCCCAATCCTGATCCCCACACCTCAACCCTGACCCCCCCCAAGCCCAACCCTGATCCCCCCCACCTCAATCCTGAACCCAGCCCAATCCTGCCCCCTCCAAACCCCCAATTCTGCCCTCCCAGCCCAATCCTGCTCCCCACTCCAATACCTGGCATATTCCAGCTCGAATCTCTCCGGCATCTGGAAATCCAGCTGGATGGTGCCACACTGATGGTGCCTCCCCAGCGCATCCCGGATCCGGATATCGATCTGTCGGGAATAAGAGGGGTGGGAGGTTCCCAAAGGATCCCGTCTGCCTCCTTTGGGGACCCCCCCCTCCCCAAAATCCCTCACCTTGGGCCCATAAAAGGCGCCGTCTCCCGGACTCAGCTCCCAAGGCTGCCCGAAATTCCGCAGGCTCCGCTCCAGCTGCTGCAGGGAGGGATTGGGGGGGTCAGGAGGGGACAGCGCAGGGGGGACACGACACAGGGGGGGCATCGTCCCACCTGCTCAGCGCGATCCCAAGTGTCGGGGTCCCCCAGGAACCCCTCGGGACGCGTTGCCAGGGCCAGGCGGAAGGAGAAGCCCAGGACGGCGTAGACGGTCCGGATGAAATCCAGGGAGGAATCGATCTCGCTCTCCAGCTGGGAAAGCGGTGTCAGGGGGGGCGTGTGATGCATTTTGGGGGTCAGGGAGGGGCCAGGGGGGACACACCCACCTGCTCCAGGGTGCAGAAAATGTGGGCATCGTCCTGCTGGAAGCGCCGGACCCGCGTGAGCCCCGTCAGGGTCCCGGGGGGCTCGTTGCGGTGCAGGACCCCGAAATCCGCCAGGCGCAGGGGCAGCTCCCGCCAGGAGCGCGGCCGGTGGGCGAACATCAGGCTGGGGACGGACAGACAGACGGGCAGAGCCCCCAGGAGCCCCCCTGGGGCACCCCGGGACCCCCCCCACTCACCAGTGGGCCGGGCAGTTCATGGGTTTGAGGGAGAGGGTCTCGGGGGCGGCGGGGACGGAGAAGATGTGGGGGCTGTAGTGCTGCCAGTGCCCCGAGAGCTCCCAGAGCCGGGGGCTGAACAGGTTGGGGGTCACCACCTCGCTGAAGCCCCTCGCCTGGTACTCACTCTGCGGGGACAGGGACAGAGGGGGATGGAGGAGAAATGTCAGCTCAGCCCCCTGGCATCGGTTGGGGGGGCTGCAGCCACAGGGGCACAGCAGGGAACTGGGGGGCAACTGTGGGTGAGGGATGGGGAGCAGAGGGGGGCTGTGGGGTCTGGGTGATGTGGGGGGCACAGACAGGGTCTGGGTGCTGGGGAGGGGGGCACAGCAGTGCCAGGTGCAATGGCCATAGGGTGCAGTGGGGTCTGGGTGATGTGGGGACAGGGAGATGATGGGGGTCAGGGGGGGCTGGAGGGGGGTCCACACCCGGATAAACTCCACCAGGGCGTTGTAGACGTGGGCGCCGCGGGGCAGGAAGAAGCAGCTGCCGGGGCTGAACTTGTGGAAGAAGAAGAGCTCCTGCTCCTGTGGGTGCAGGGGTGGGGGCGGTGTTACCAGGGGGTTCCTGGCACTGTGAGCGACCCCCCCGGCCCCCAGCCCAGCGGGGCTCACCCTCCCGATCCGCCGGTGGTCCCGCAGAGCCGCCTCCTCCTGGGCCCGCTCCCAGCGCTCCAGGGCCTCGGGGGTGGGGAAGGCGACGGCGGCCACGCGCTGGAGGGACCGGCCCCCCAACCCCCCCCACAGCGCAGCCGAACTCTGTGGGCACGGGGGGGGTCAGGGGGGCCGGGTGACAGGGACCCCCCACCCCAACACGGTGGGGGGACATCAGCGGGGCCGGCACTGGGGTGTCCCCCCCTCCCCACCCCGACACCCACCGTGAGGACACGCAGGGCTCCGATGAGCCCCGTGTGCCGGAGCAGGGGCCCACGGCAGAGCTGGAGCAGGGGGCCACACCTGTGGGACAGATGGACGGACGTGGGGACAGTCATGGGGACCCCCAGCCCGCCTCGGTGTCCCCCCTGCTCACCTATAGACCGTGGCCGTGGGGGACGTCACCTCCTCCTCGAGCTGCTGCAGCTGGAAGCTGTTGTGCTGAGAGGGGACAACAACGGGGTGACAGGTGACGTTCCAGGGGGTGACACCGAGGGGGAAGTGACACCACCCTTGGAGGGGAAAGGACCAAGGTGGTGACGGTGGCACTGGTGGGACCACAGGGGGCGAGACTGGTCCCCACGAGCATCACCCTGGTCGAAAACCCCAACCAGGAGAATCCCAATGTCCCCAAGCTCATCCTGGGATGGGGAGGGGACAGTCTGGGCTGTCACCTTGAGGAGCTCAGCCAGCTGCTGGCGCGTGGCCTCGAGGCGCTCGAAGTGGTGCCGGGCGCGGGCGAAGGCGGCACAGGCCTCCTCCAGCGCCGGCAGCTCCGCGCTCTGCACCGTCCTGCAGGGCAGGGGACAGGCTGGGGACACCCCAGGGACATCCCGGGGCCCCCCGGCACCGTGTCCCCCCCCTGCCCTACCTGTCCCCCATGTGCACGTCGCAGTAGAACCCGTCCTCGGTGGCCCGGGCGCTGCAGAGCGTCCCCCCGAAAAACTGCTCGGCCACCGCCCCCAGGACACAGGCACTGGAGTGCCAGAAAGCCTGGGGGCACACAGGGACACGGGGGGGACACACAGGGGGACACAGGCTGTGAGGGGAGCACGGTGTGGGTCTGGGATCCCCCCAAGCCCCCCCCAGACTCACCTCCCGCCCCTCCGGCGAGGAGAAGTCCAACAGCTCCAGGTCACTGTCGTGCTCCAGGGGCCGGTCCAGGTCCTGCAGGACCCCGTTCACCCGGGCCACCAGCGCTGCCTCTGCCAGGCCACCCCTGCGGGGACACCAGGGACCCGTGGGGACACCGTGGGGACACCGTGGACACCCTGGGAGGATCGTGGGGACCCCACAGACTGTGGGGATCATGGGGACCATGGGGACACTGTGGGAACCCCAGAAGCCTTGTGGGAACCTTGAGGGGATACTCTGGGAATGCTCTGGGGATCCTGGGGACACTGTGGGGACCACGGGGACATTGTGGGAACCCAGTGGGAACCATAGGGACACCGCGGGGACATTGAGAACACAGCGTGGACCCTGGAGACCTTGTGGGGAGGTCGCAGGGGACCCTTGTGGGGACCCTGCAGGGACACCATGAGGGGCCCGGGACCCTTGTCAGGACAGTGTGGGGACCGTGAGGGGGCACCGCGAGGGGGCTGGGACCCTTGTCAGGACACCGTGGGGACACCCTGGGGGACCCCATAGCCCTTGTGGGGACCCTGTGAGGACACCATGAGGGGCCCAGGACCCTTGTCAGGACACCGTGGGGACACCCTGGGGGACCCCATAGCCCTTGTGGGGACCCTGTGAGGACACCATGAGGGGCCCAGGACCCTTGTCAGGACACCGTGGGGACACCCTGGGGGACCCCATAGCCCTTGTGGGGACCCCGGGCCGTACCCGAGCTGCGCGG
>NW_016690619.1:41749-62492 GCF_001604755.1 Lepidothrix coronata
GGGAGGGTGGGCTGGGGGGGGGGGAAGAACCAACCGAAAAGTACAGAACATTTAATTTAGGAAAAGGTTACTGGGGGGGGGGGTCTCGAGGGGAAGAAAATAAAAGAGGGGCAGGGAAAGGGAGAGGAAAAAAGGAAAAAAACCAAGTGAAAGGGCAGCCCTGGGAGCTGGGCGGCTGCTTCAGTACCGGGGGGGGAAGAAGGGGCGCTTGGGGGTGAAGAAGGGGGCCCCCCCCCTGCCGAAGGGCGGCCGGGGCCGTTTGAGGCTCTGGAAGGGGTCCCTGGCGCCGAAGGGCTCCCGCGGGCGGAACTCGGCGCGGGGGGTGCGGAGCAGGACGGAGCCGCGGCCCCCGGGGTCCCGGTGCGCGGGGGGGCCCAGCCCGCGCCCCGCCCCCAGCTGCTCGCGGGGCAGGGGGCTCGGCCCCGCGGGGTCGCGCGAGCGGGGCAGGGGGTCCCGCGGCTGCGCCCCCCCGAAGTGCTCCTTCAGCGTCCCTGGCAGCGTACCGTGCTCCTTGGGGAAGGCGCCGGCGCCGTGCTCCAGGGGGGGCGGCGCGGGGAACGGGACCCCGCCGTGCTCCCCGGCCGGCGGCGGCTGCGCGGGGAAGGGCACCCCGGAGTGCTCCCCGGGCACGGGGGGCGGCGGGGGCGTGGGGAACGGGACCCCCGCGTGCTCCACCGAGGGGGGCGGGGGGACGCCGTGGGGCAGCGGCAGCGGGGCGGGGGTCTCCTTGGAGAAGGGGTTGGCGTGATCCACCGACGGCAGGCGCGGGGGCACCGCGTGATCCCGCGGGAAGAGGCTGCCGTGGTCCTTGGGGGGGGCGGGCGGGGGCACGGCGGGCGGCCCCACGGGGTCCCGCGGGAAGGGGGTCCCGTGCTCCAGGGGCGGCGGCGCGAGGGGCGGCGGCGCCAGGTGGTGCTCGAAGGCGGGGCTGAAGTTGTTCGTTCGGAAGTTGTTGACGCTCTCCGGGAAGGGCGGCACGTGCTCCTTGTAGGGCGCCGGGAAGCCGCCCATGCCGGGCAGCTCCGAGGAGCCCGAGGGGCCGTTGTCGAAGGCGCTCCCGCCGCCGCTCAGCTCGAACCAGCCCGCCCGGCTCCCCTCGCGCCCGTGGCCCCGGCTGCCCTTGCCCAGCACCCGGATGGACTCCACGGTCTGGATGGGCTCCCCCGACATGCCCCGGCTCGAGGCGTTGTGGTAGCCCAGCGTCTCGATGGGGGCCCCCTTCTCCTCGGTGCTGTCGGGCAGGTCCAGGCAGGAGGAGGACACGCGGGTCTCGATGCGATAGTGCTCCTCGGGAGGCTGCGGGTCCTTGGTGGCCCCGGACAAGCTCCCGCCCTCGCCGGAGCTGCTTTTGGGAATCTGCCCAAAGTGCTTCTCCTCGGAGGGCTTCCGGGAGGCGTTTTTGAGCATGTTCTTGAACTCGATGGTGGAGGTGGTGGAGATGGAAGAGCCCATGGGTTTGTCCCCGCCCGCTGCGGGCGCTCGGCCGGCAGGGCTGGGGAGGGTGTTCTGGGAGGAGAAGAGCGAGCGGTGGGGAAGCGCGTGGGGCGAGTCCGGGTATTGCTTCTGCGGGAGCCCGGGCTTGGGCAGGGTGTTGTGGTTGGAGTCCGGCGTGAAGAACACGTCGTTCTTGCTGGGCGACGGGGACCCGTCCGAGGCCGAGTCCTTCCCCCGGCGGCCGTAGCTCCCGAACATCCCCGGGGACGAGGCCAGCGGGTCGCAGCCCTCGCTCTGATCCAGGATAGACCTCATGGAGGGGGGGAAGGACGGCTTCACGCCGAACTCCTGCGACCTCTGGCCGTAGCTGGACAGCACCGGCTGGTACTCCGCTGACTCCGGGAGTTTGCTCGATTTTAGGATAGACTTGACGGGCTTCTTCTCCAGGTTCAGCATGGCCGAGGGCGGCGGCCCGGAGTAGTCGAAGTCACGGTAATCCTCGTCTTCTTGGAAAGACGTGTCTGGGTAGAACTTCTCCTGGGAGGAGTCCATCAAAGAGGAGGGAATCTCCCTGCTGTCCGCAGGCGGCTTGTACAGCCCGGCCGGAGACTC
Source organism: Lepidothrix coronata (assembly GCF_001604755.1). Classification (NCBI taxonomy): domain Eukaryota; kingdom Metazoa; phylum Chordata; class Aves; order Passeriformes; family Pipridae; genus Lepidothrix; species Lepidothrix coronata. The sequence continues at coordinate 43,796 of NW_016690619.1, forward strand.
TCTGCCGAGGCCGAAGGGCCGGTAGCCGTGCATGGAACTGGGAAGTTCTTGGGAATATCCATCATCCCGGCCCTGCAGAGGCGACCTCGTGCTGCTGGGAGTAGAAGAACCAGGGCTCATGATTTTTGACAGCAGGGAGATCGTGTCCACGTTGCTCGATGTCGGCTTATCCATCATCTCGTCCTGGGTGGGTGTCCCGCTCCGCTCGTCCCGCACCGGCGTCCCGTCCACATTGTCCATGGAAGTGCTGGTGGGACCACGCTGGAAGTCAGAGGTGTGACTCTCCGTTGCCATGCTGGACCCCAAGCTGCTGAGGATGGGAATATTCAAGTTCAGGCCACTGAAGCCAGGGTTTCCCTTCAGGAAATTGTGTATCTTCATCTCCAGGCTGGGAGAAGGGGGTTCTGATTCCAGCTTGGCTTTTGAAATTTCGGAGGACTGACCCAGTGGGGTTTCTGTTGGCAAAAGGGAAGAAGGACTGGTAGGGTGGGAACTGGAAAATCCCAGGGAATTGGTTGGTGGTTTAAAACTGGAGCTTGACAGCGCTGGGGTGTGTCCAATGGGAGCCTTATTGACTGAAGTGGAGGAAACCTCTGCGGTGGATGAGTTTGGAGAATAACCAAAGCTTTTGGATATAAAGGACTGTGGATTGGAAGGAACATTCCTCCCCTTCATGCTGGGCACAGTTGTGTTGGCTGGTGATGCCGAAGTGCTCTGGGAGGCGGGTTCGCCCGACTGGACGGTGTTTCCAGCCACACTCTGCAGCAGGGATGACAAACCTGGAAGACAGAACTACATCAGGAACTCTGGAGAGGCAAATCTCCCTGAGCTGCTTCCAAGGGAAAGGCTCCCCTGTTTCCACTGTGGATGGCGTTCCCTAACACCTCCCCCACGCTCCAGCCAGGAAAAGGACTGGATTGTGCTGTGTTGACATTAGCACCCAGCGAGGTGCAACCTCCTGCCAGAGGCTCAGATTGATCTACAAATATAAATTACTCCATCGGGTCAGTTGGGCAAGAACCTGTCCTGGTCTGCAGCCAGGTGTGTGAAACCTGCCCTGCTGGCCAGGTGACCCGTGCAAGGTGCCAGATTAGGAGCAGAATCTCTGGGAGCTTTGTGCACACGGAAAACACGGAGACCTCTTGGTCTCCTGTCCCGTTCAGGGGCCTCACATGGAGTGTTCTGGGTACGTGCACTTCGGTCACGGCACAAGCAGGAGGAAGCACAGAGAAGTGACAGAACTCACTGGTCCATGACACGTGTGCTACCTGAGAAAGACCATCTGCACGTGCCACAGGTGTAAAACATTCCAAGGAAGTTTTTCTCCCTCTGTTTTCACTTCAGGACAGGCAGAACAGCACGTTTCAGCCCGGCACCTTTGAACCCACCAGCCCTTGCCCAACACCCATGGCAGTACCTTGCAGTGCCGGCGCCGTCTGGGTCTGGGTTTTGGAGAGAGCCGACAAAATGCTTTCCGGAGTTATCTCCACTTTGGAGAGAATGTTTGCTAATGGATTCGAAGGAGCAGACGGAGTCCCCAGGACAGGAGTCTTCAGGCCACTGGTGAGAGCTGTGGGGCTGGCCGGGGTCCCCGGAGAGGGTCTGGAGGCAGGGCTCACACCTGGGACGGGAGCACACACCACTCACCTGAGCTGCCCTGCTAACCCAAGCGCTTCTGGCTCAGGTTTTCCACACACACCACTGAGCTCAGGAAGCCGACAGCGTGTGCCAGAGACCGAGCCAGAGCTCAGACAGCAGGAACTCACTCGTGTTTATTTTGAGACAATTAAAGCTCTAAACAATCACCCCGCTGTGCCAGCACCAGTGCCCAAGGCCTGGCTCAGGACTCACCTGTGCTCTTCATCACCGACGTCAAACTGCTCAGGATGGAGCTGATCTTGGCCAGGTCCACGTTGGCCAGGTTGGGCAGGGCCAGCGCCGGTGCCGGCGGGACGGGCACCGCGCTCGCCGCCTTCGGAGCCGGAGGGGTCGGGGCCGGCGTTGTCACCGTCCCTGAGGCCGTGGCGGCCGCGGTGGCCACTGGGACTGCTTTGGGGACACTCTCAGTCTTGGCAGGTGCCGGGGCTGGAGCAGCCTGTTTGTCCTTCCTCTCCTCCACTGCAGCACAGAGGGGGGAACAAGAGCAGAACTGTCACTCCTGGAATGACTCGGGGCACATCAGCTCCGATTCCCACTGATGTCAAAACACCCTGGATGGGTGGTTTGGGAGACGGGAACAATCCCGGCGGGACTGGGACTTCCCTGCTTGTGTCAAACCCAACAGCCCCATCCCACAGCCCAGCACAGGGTCTGTGCCTCCTCCACATCCCAAATGAGGCTGAGAAGGGCTGGTTTGTCCCGGAATTCCCACAAGACAATCCCTGCTGCTCCCGCAGGACGTACCAATGATTTTGGACGTGTCGTCCTCCACGTCAGAGAGCTCCATGTCCTCCACATCCCGATTATCTGTCGCAGGCTCTGGAGTGACCATCTTGCGGCCTCCAGCTGCCGGGGAGCGGGTGTTGTTCTCCTCCCCCATCCCCTGGAAAGGGGACTCGGAGCCTGTCGGAGACGGGGCGTCCATGCTGGGAGAAGGGACAGGAGACTCCTCGGGATCGGGAAGTGTTGCTTTCAGCTGGTCCAGCTTTTTCTTCAGATTGCTCACTCGATTAGCAAATGTTTTATAGGCCTAAGGAAGGAAGGACATCGGACTGGGGATCATTCATGCCTCAATCACTTCCCTAAGGAAGCAGCACACACCTCAAGAAAATCACTTCCAATTCCCTGGACCCTGCAGCGGTGAGAACTCGGCTTGTCCATGTGACAGAGAAACAACCCCAAAAAAAGAAGATAAAACCTTTTTCCAGTGACTTGGAAGAATTTTCATAAACCCCCAGGCTTCTAACAAACACGCTCTGCCTGTTTGGGGGGGTTCCAGGAGGGTCTGGGGGGGGATTTGGTTATTTTTCCAACTCTTTACTGAATTCTTCATTTCTTTGCTCATCTAGTCCCCACGTGTATCACAAGCTTCCAGAGTTCAGGATTTGTCACACTAACTGTAATTTTGCCTTGCTTATGAATCCAGGGGGGGCTCAAAATTCCAGCAACACACACGAATCAAGCATCCAACTGGATTTTTGGAGCATCTCCTTGCCTTGCCTGACACCTCAACTCTGCTCTCTTTGGAAACCACCTGTGCAACAGTCCCACGAACTTTTTAATTTGTGAATAGAGAGATGAGGCATTTTCCAGCCTCTGAGGGGCTCAGTGAACACAGGAAGATGCTGTTCTACCTGCAGAGGGTCAAGGAAAGGTTCACTTACATTCGCTACCACCTTGACTTCCTTGTACTGCGCCTCGTAGAAGATCCCGGCGTTCTCCAGCGCCTCGGTGAGCGAGGGGCCGTTCTTCACCTGCTTGTCCAGGCCATTCACAAACTCCTCCAGCTTTGAACTCGCTTCCTCAAACTCCTTGGAGAACTTCTTCCCTCCCGTTTTATCTGCAGGGAGATGGACACCACAAGAATGAGCTGCCAGCTGCCAAACCAGAGCGTGACCTCAAAGGCAGGAGCTGGGACAGCAGATCCACACCCTCCCAGACCACCCCAGTGATCCACTGGGACCAAGGAGGAGGCCTTCTCTAGCACTGCATGTTGGTTTTCAGCTAGTCCTTAGCTCTGTCTGAGCTCGGGATCTGCAGGTTTCCACAAAAACTCGAACTAACCAAGACTTTTGGCTCAAGATTGGTGGTTCTTAACCCCGCTCCGAAATTCTGGCATTTTTCCAGCCATGCTCTGATTTCTGGCCTAGGGCTCAACAGAAGTGAGGAGCTCCCACGACTCCCTCGGGGCTTTACCTTTCAAGCACTTGAGTGTCTCAGTGCTGCAAACATCCACCCTCATGGTGGAAAGCTGCTTCTCCTTCAGCTCTATCTGGTCTTCCGAGCGCTTGTACAACAGCAGCTCATCAATGAGGGACTGGGGCTGGGAAAAAAAAAATCAAACAGGAAAAGCATCCTCATCACATTCCAGGCAAGAGAAGCCCTGAACAGCACAGCCCTGCCTCCGCTCTGGCTCCAGGCCGCTTCCAAGTGAGAGCTAACGCAGGAACCATGTGGATCTCTGGGTTTTTGACCGCAAATCTCACAGATCAGCAAAGCTGGGTTCAGGCAGGGGCTGCAGTTTCCCAAGTCTCCTGGCTGTCATGGTTAAGAGCGGGGACAGGCCTGTTTTATTTATTCCCTTTTTTCACTCCACGGGGGTCTGTGCATTTCATCAACAGGCCCTGCTCTGTCAGGGGATCAAATTTTGCTGAATTTCTTGCCACCAACTCCTCAGCCACCTCAAACTCCCCTTCACGAGGACGACCTGAGCGTGACCAGCCCTCCCTGTGGGTGTCACTCAGCCCCTCAGGCACAGGCAGCTCTTGGGCTTGGGGTCACCCTGCAAACCCCCAGGGTGGGGGTTAGTGCCCGTAGGTCACTTCCACTCGCAGACTTACTCGGAATTCGGCGACAATCTTGGACTTCAGAGCAGCTTTCGGGTTGGTGGACGCTGCGGGGATAAAGGAAAAACGTGAAGAAATGAAGGATCCACGTCCTGATGGAAAGTCAGTCCCAAAAGGAAGGCAGTCTAGTGAGAGATACTCTGAGGTAACTCAGGACAGACGTGCAGGTGGCAGTCACCCACCACATCCTCCCCTCCATGCAGGGGTCCCTCCTCGCTCCGGGTTCCCCCGGCAGCTCGCGGGGACACGGACACGCGCAGCCGGGTCGGGACCGAGGCCAACAAGTGACAACTGCTGCTCTTGGGTTTTGGTTTTTAACATGCTCTCAACACTTCCCGGGCACAGGTTTTCCTCGGGAAGACAAGTCTCTGCAAGGGTCCATCTAACGGCCTTATCCGAGGATTTACAGCTCTCTACAAGGAAGGGAATGTTATTCCCTCAGTGCCACACCTGGAGCTGACACGGAGCCCTGGTTTCCTGGGGGCAGGGTCTCCCTTGGGTACTTCCCAGGTCTGACCATGCTCAGAGCCTTAACAACTGTCACCTCTCTGTGCTGACACCTGGTTACAGAGCGGGGGGATGAGTCCCGCTGGCAAGAGACACCAAATCCATCAGATTCTGGACCAAACAGGAGAAACAGCTGATGAGAAGCAAAGTGCTAAACCCTCCATCCATGCTGGACACAGCCCAGTTCTGTCTGGGAATGCAGCTTGTGGTGTTCAGTAATAAACAGTTCCAAACTCTGGTGACCTTGCTGATGTCCCACACGTCACACCTGATGTGCCACCACCTCGCCGTGGGGACCGCTCAGGGCTCTGGTGCACGGTGAGATCACTAAGGTCAGTTTATTAGAAATTCTCTCCTGGGCAGTTGGACTCCCACGTCCTGTCCCTGCACTCCCAGCTCCGAGTTCCTGGCTCCCAGCCCAGCCTGCTGGGACAGGTGTGTTCCTGAGCACGAGGGGAATGTCCACCTTCTGCTTCTCTCTGTCTTCTCTCCAGCTCTGACCAGTCTAACACCACTTTCCAGGAGGTTCCACCAGCTCCTTCCTCTCCTGTCTGCAACCTCTGCTCTCCTATCTTGTTTTTGTCTCACTTCTTTCCTTTACAAAGTGGTTTTGTGCCAACACCTCCTCGGTGTGCACATCTCAGGGCCTTCCTTGGCCCAGGTGCTCTGCCCTCAGCCTTCCTTCTGCTCCTCAAGCAGCCAATTTCTATATTAGTGCACAGAGTTCACAGTGGTTCCTTACTTTGTGATTTCTTCCACGGCTTATTCGGTTTGTTCAGAGACTCTTTCAGCTGCTTCTGAGTTTTGAAAGTGGTACCTGGAAAAACATTTCATTTTTGGCAGTCTGGCATTACGGGATCCCTGTCAGAATCTGGTTTTTGGTGCCGTATGGTTGCACGGTGGAAGAGTGAACAGAAATTTGTTTTAAAATACCTCGACCAACTTCCTTAGAGGAGCTGCTGGATGCCCAAGAGAACCTCAGTTTACTCAGGAATGCAGCAACCTGGGGGTGGTCTGCCATTTTTAAATCAAGTTTCTGTTTGCCCTTACGCTACAGACAGTTCAAAAATCACAGTAAAAAAGGAAAAACACAAGCAATCTAAAAATCAAACTCTTTAGGGGAGGCTGTAATGGAGTCAACATTCAACAGGCAAGGGGTGCACGTTGGCAGAACAGCCACAATACCTGATTTACCTGGAACCTCAAATACCTTTGTTTTCAAGTTACAGAAATTGGAGATTTCAGACCATATGCACAAACTTCACTTCTCAGCATGCAACACCCAGCTGGAGCCTTTCCTCATGCCACAGCCTGACCAGAGACCCCACCTTCCTCCTGCTGTGACCTCAGACCTCGCCTGAGGGTCTCCTGAGCACCTTTAGCTCTCAATGATGTGAGTAAAGACGAAACCTGGACTAATTTCCTTCAAGTACTTGAGTACTGGCTAATCCCTGGGTTTAACCGGCTCTTTTCTAAGGGCTCGAGGACTCTTCACCCTCCAGCTTTGCTTCTGCCTCTTGCTGCCCCACAAATACTTAAGTGAAAACAACCTATGGCTGAACAGGACTCAGAGGCAGAGCCAGGGCACCCTGGTCAGGATGTGCAGGAGCACTCCAGCCTCACGCCCTGTTTGCTCCCAGCTGGAGCAGTTCCAGCCCATGTGGAAGGATTCACAGCTGCCTTCGGACAGGTACAGACGAGGCGAAGCAGGAGAACCCAGCACTGCTCACGTACCACACCTGGCTACCTTCCAGCCTGTGCCAGGCACAAATGCCCCTCATCCTCCTCAGTGACCCCAGACTGCTTCCACAACCTCAGCGAGCTCACGTGTCGGTTTGGAAGGTGAGAAATACAAAGGGTAAGTGACTTACTCAGAGCTTCTTTCAGTGCCAGAATGGTTTCCTCGGGGTACACGTTTCTGTCCTCCCAGATCTTGAAGATTCTTTCGATGGATTTGGAAACGGAGGGATCCCTGGAAGACAAGAGCACAGTGGGTTCTCTCTGCACGTGGGTGTTGGTGCAAGGCTTCCCTCACACCCCTTCACGTGACAATTTGACCCACACCAGCCCCCTGTGCAGACCAAAGCCCAGCTCACTCCCAGCCCACTCCGGGAGAGAAGCGCAAACACAGAGTTGTTCAAACAAAATCCCTGAAGTCCTGCTGACGTTTCTAGAGAGTCTCAGATGTCAGAAGAAAGATCCCCACTTTCTGAGCCATTCAGCCTTCCCGCCCCCCGACAGTTCGTTACTCACTTCACTAACGAGGCGGCCTCGGGAAGCACCTCCGCGAAGGTGTCCCGGAAGACAATGGCATTTTTCCTCTTGCAGTTCTGTATGACATCATTGGCCAAGTAAAAAAGGTTCAGCCGATGAGGAAAGGCAGCTGAGGACAAAAGAAAACTCAGATTCAGCATCAGCCAGAAGTATCCCATCAGCTCTGCTTTGATCCCCACATTTCAGTGCTGCTTTTGGGACTGTTTCAGCGTTCCCAAGGTCCAACGGGCAAAACAGGAGGTTAGAGAGGAAACCTTCCATTTACAAATAATTTCCAGATCTTCCCCAAAACCTCATGGCTCTCTTGGTTGCCAGGATTCCTGTCAGGAAGCTTAGCAACCTCCCTGGTCCAGAGCCCTGGGTGTGAGCTCATCCCTCACTCACAACCTGAAAAACCCCAAGCCAGCCATGGCAGCAACTCGGCCTCTGGCATCCAGAGCCAACCAGGAAGGAACCCAGGGTTCCCACAAACCCCAGTCTTGCCTTAGGAAAAGCCACTCCACAAGGATTTTCCAGCCAGCAGTCAGCTCATGCACTTTGACTGAAGGCTGACAATTAAATATCACTGTCCTTTCTGCTGCAGGAAGGTGGTCTGTGCCCACCGAGCCCACCCGAGCAGCATCGTGGCCCCCAAGCCCATCCAAGCAGGGTTCCCACCAGGAACATTCCAACCATGTGGGCTCTGCGTTCCCTTCCCAACACCAGGGAGAATTTACACGTGGTTTGTTCAAAAGGAAGATCCCCACAGGAGATCCTCCTCTGCAGGGAAGCGGAGCTGAGGACTCAGCAAAGGTTTAGCTCAGGTGGATCCTCAAATCCCCACGGGTTGATGTCCTTAAGCCTCCCCGAGCTCCTGCCAGGGGCACCGATGCTCCCGGCCCTGCTGAGCGTCCCCTCAAACCCAGGGGTGAGCAGGAAGCACCATCCAGCCCTGAACCTGGGACAGGCAGCCCTAGGGAAGTCCCTGCCCACACGGGAAGGGTGTGAGAGCTGAGCCAGGAGTCACCAACCACTGCCCCCGCCAGCTGCTCCCCCCCAGCCCCTGCTCCCACATCCCAGAAGGAGCTTTTCCAGCACAAACACGGCGGCCCAAGGACTCGTCCCCAGAAGCTGTTCCTCACAACCTGTGCCCCGAACGTGCTGACACGGCAGGTCGAGGTGGGTTTGCTGGAGCGAGGAATGCTCCGCTCTGCCCCGAGGGCTGGGAATCCAACCGGAGCTGGGCTGGCTCGCCTGGCTTCCCAAAACAGTCTGGAGCCAGCTTCCCCCAAAACACCAGCCTGGATAATCTCCCAGCAAATCAGCCCATTGGAATGGGGTTTCTGGGATTTAGTCAAACCAGCCCTCTGGTGCCAGTTGTCACCGGATGCTCCCTCCATCCCAGAGATGTTCCACCAGCAGAGAGCGAGGATTCCAGAGCTTAATAACATGAAACAGATTTCAAAGAACTACAAAGCTTTGATTCAAATGATCCAACATTTACACGGCAGGGAGGAACCTGGAGTGGAGCTCACGGAGCCCCACTCGCCCCATGGCCCAGCACCAAAGGCAGCCCCTGCCAGGGCAGAGCTGAGTCGGAGCCAAGAGTTATAAACCAAGGTACACCCAGAGCACCCAGGAGGAGAAATCCACGCTGGGCCCAGGACACAACAGGCTGTATCCAACAGGTCCTTTGTTACTCCAAGACTCCTCCGGGATTAAACCAGCAAGGAAACAGGGACAACAAACAGGGATCTGCAGAGCTGAGCCCGGCCCAGCCACCTCCTCCAGGCTGGGCCTTTGGGTTTCACAGCCTATGGGTGGGTCCCGTTCAACTCACACCTACACGCTCCCACCAGACCCTCCTCAGCACAAACGCTCTGATTCCCGTCAGGAACTTCCCTATGGCAGCAACCCCCTGCAGGAACATTCCCACTGGGAAGCTCCGGCTCGCTCGCAGGACAAGCCTTGGCTCCGAAGGGGGACGCCCAAGCCAACAGCAACGTGTGAAATACCAGCACTCCTGTTTTTCCTGGAAGGACCAAATTCTGTGTCCCAGGAGCCATGTCCCTCCAGGTTCACCTGCACTTGCTGTGACACCATCACTGAACTCCTCTGGTTGGGACAATGACGAGAACATGGAGAGGCTCTGGAGTTCCTGGGGCAGAGGACCATGAAGGGAAGAGCAGGAAAAAACCCCATGGAAGCAGGAACCAAATAATCAAGGGTCAGGGCACAGCAGCACCACAGCCACTGCCAAGGTTTGTCTTAGTGGGATAAGATGGTTAAGGAGGGACCTGGCTAAACAGGAGGGGTGTGGAGGTGAGATCCTTGTGAGGGCTGTGAAGGGAAATCTTAAAGGAATCCCACAAAATCCAACAGGAATTCCAGGCTGGTGCCAAGGGCTCAGGGCAGGAGCTGCCAGCCCAGCAGGGGACGGGAGCCAGGGCAGGATCAGGGCATGAAGGACCTGCAGGTGGGAACAGTTCAATGGCTTGGGAAGGGGGGAAGGAGTGATGGAAGAGAGGAGCCAGGATGGAGCTGTGAGAAGGGACACCATGTCCAGAGGAATCAGCACATCCCAAGGGGAGACAGGCTGGGTTTTGTTTGGAGTCTGTGAGCTCAGAGTGAGAGGGGGAAGAGCACCAAGGAATGTGTCCCAGGGACAAAGATTTCCAGGACAGGTGGCAGGGCCAGTAGGGCAGGAGAGTCCAGGGCCAGTGGGCTCCTGGGATCTCACCTTCCTCTCCTTAATCCCAGAGTATACCAACAAGAAAACAACCCAAAATCCAGGGAGAGGAGGGTTCTGTGCATTCTGCTGCAGGGCCCTGACAGAGAAACCTGACTACCCAAACTCTCCAAGAGGTTCAGCACACACCACATTGATGCTTTGGGATGGGAATGTTCTCTCTGTGTTCCCGCAGAGCAAAGCTTCCCTGAACTCCCATGACAACAGCCAAACCTTCCCACGGCAGCAGAGACAAGGCTGCTGTGCTGAGCCTCCTGCCAACACCAACCTTCCCCCTCCGGGGCACAAACCCCAGCCCTGGCACCCAAACTGTGCCCGTGCCAGGCTGCTCTGGCCGGGCAGGGGACAGTAACAGGCCCTGGCCCATGACCCGAAGGCAGCATCCCCCAACTCCCAAAGCAGAGCTTTTGGAGATCATGGACTCAGGAGGACGAAGGTGCCACCACTGAGGTGCAGACAGGTACTTTGTGTCCTTCCAAGTGTGACGAGGTGATGCTGATGGGATAAGGGGGGACGTTTTCAAAGTACAAGAGGAGAGATTTACACTAGATGTCAGGAAGGAATTCTCCCCTGTGATGGTGGGGAGGCCCCGGCACAGGTTGCCCAGAGAAGCTGTGGCTGCCTCATCCCCGGAAGCCTCCAAGACTAGTTTGGAGCAACCTGGACTAGTGGAAGGTGTCCCTGCCCATGGCAGGGGGTGGGACTGGATGGGGTTTAAGGTCCCTTCCCACCCCAGCTTTTCTGCAGCGCTGAGCACGACCCTGCTCAGCACCCACCGACCCCGGCGGTTCCTGAGCGCTCACAGAGCCCCCCCTCCCATCCGGCCCGCGACCCCCGTCCCCGCACTCACAGCGGCGCAGCCACTTCATCCAGTGGTACACGATGGTGCTGTGGTGCCGCTTGTTCTCCAGGCACCACGAGGAGAGGCCCTGGATGGACTCCATCGTGTTGGTCACCGCCTGCAGCTTCCTGTCGAGCGAGGCCTCGAGCGCGCCGGCCGCGGACGAGGCGGCGGCGGCCGAGGAGGAGGAGGAGGAGGCCCGGCCGCCGCCTCCGCCGCCCGCCGCCATCTTCCCGCGCTGCTCACGGCCGGGCCGCGCGCGGGGGGCGGCGGGGCGGCGCTCCCGCTCCGGCCGGAGGGGCCTCGGGGCGCGGCGGCGCCTCACGGGGGCCCGGCGGGGCCCGTGGGGAGCGCGGTGCCGGAGGCGGTGCCGGCCCGGAGGAAAAGGGGGTGGTGGTGGCGGTGGTGAGGGGGGATCGCTGGGCCCGGCGGGGCGCGGGCGGTGGTTGGAGGCGGCGGGAGGCGGTGCCGGCGCGGGGGTTCGCGGTGCCCCCCGGGGGGCAGGGGGGGTTGCCCGGGCGGTACCGGAGGCGGTGCCGGGGCCCGAGGCGGTTCACGGCCCGGCCCCCCCCGCGCGCGCCGCCCGCCCCCCCGCCGCCATTTTGTGGCTCCCGCACACGGGCGTGCGCGCGCGGGCGCGCCCCGCCCCGCCCGGCAAGATGGCGGCCGCCCCTTCTCCCCATACCCCCGCCCTCAGAGCCCTCCCGCCTTCCCCGGCCGTGACGCGGGTGCAGAGCGCGGGCACTGCGCGGGTTCGAAAGCGCTGTTTATGGTGTGAAACACAGAATGAATTGGGGGGGAAAGGCCTCCGCGATCAGCGAGTCCAACCCGTCACCGATCCTCACCTTGTCCCCCAGCCCAGAGCACTGAGGGCCACGTCCAGTTGTCCCTTGGGAACTCCAGGGGTGGGGACTCCACACCACCTCCCTGGGCAGCCACTTCCAAGGCCTGACCACCCTTTGCAGGAGGAAATTCCTCCTCACGTTCACCCTGATCCTGCCCTAGCACAGCTTAAGACCATGTCCTTATCATGGAAGAGAAGCGAAATCTGCCCCTCACAGCCACCCCCGAGAGCCTTCCTGTTCCCTCACAAGCCACCTGAACAGACCCCTCACCCTCAGCAAAGCCAAAGGGCAGGGGCGACAACACTCTTTTCCCCCTTTACTCTGAAACACCGCCACGGCGATTTGTTTTAAAAAATATGTCTTTAATGGGTGTGCTGAGGAGAGCGAGGGCGGGGATCTGTCTGGCTCAGGGGGGCTGTGGGGCAGGAGGGGCCGCGGGACCCCGCAGGGCTCAGTCCGTGGACTCGAGCACGGACTCGCTGAGCGCCAGGTCCCAGTAGTGCTCGGCGCTGTGCTTCTTGAAGTGCTCCCGCGCCATGTTCTCCGTGGGGCACTGCTTGAACTTCATCTCGCCGAAGCTGCGCTCCTTCGCCGTGCCCTGGCGCGAGAGAAGGGGTGACGTCCCACCCGGGTCCCCACCCGCCGCGGTGGGGGACACGGCAACACACGTTTTGTCCGGCTACGGCTCAAGGAGAGTCGGAGCAGCGGGTCTGTCCCAGCCCCCGGATGGAACCACCCCCAGGACTCACCTCCCAAACCAGAGAGCATTTGTTTGTTTTCTTAACGGACTCCTCATCAGACTCATCATCATCTGGGAAAAAAACCCACCAATAGAGCCCATTTAGCCCCAAAAGTAGAGGCAGAGTGGGAACCCCCCACACAACCCCCCTGCACTATCACTCACCCTCTCCCTTCGTGTTTGACGTCTGCTCGTCCCACTTTATTCGATGAAGCATAAGACGTTTGAATTTCTTCTGTGCTTTCGGGCCTGGGGAAGAATCGAGACTCAAAGTTCACCAAAAATCCCTTAACCTGCAGTTCTCAGAGGTTCCCTTCCACATGGAGTGGATTACTGCACCCTGCAGACAGTGCTAACCCCGTAATTAAGGGAGTTTCTAATAGCCTCCTCACTTCCTTGTCCTTCCCTAACCCTCCATCACCAATTTCCACAGTAATTCCTGCTGGAGGCAAGCTCTGGAATGACCTCTCACCTCCTTCTACCACCACCACGTTGACATCTTTGTGCAGGACCACCACGCCTGTGAGGTAAAGCTGCCCTGCGTTCGCCTCGATTTTGAATTTTTTTGCTGGATTGCTCAAGTTTCGGACCCTGAGGAAAAGATTTAAAAAAAAAAAAATAATCAAATATTTGTGGAAACCCAGAATTATTATCCCACCCCTGAGAGCTCCTCCTCTGCCTCATCCGGACCCAGAGAGAGATCTCATCTGAACACAGCTCCCTGAGCTCACCCACCTGTAGACAGCTATGTGAACTCCCTGGGAGACGTCTTCCTTGAGCTTTTTCACCTTCTTGGCTTTCCGCTGCTCCGCCGTGAGCTTCCTCGCCGCGTTCGCCTCCTCGTGAGCTCTGCAAGCGAAGGGGCAGCACTGAGGGAAAGGCAGCCCAGGGCGTCCCAACACGGATCCTTCTCTTCCCAAGCAATCCCTGATTATTATTGTCTGGAGAAACTGTGGCTGCCACATCCCTGGAAGTGCTCAAGGCCAGGTTGGACGGGGCTTGGAGCAGCCTGGTCTAGTGGGAGGTGTCCCTGCCCATGGCAGGGGGTGGGACTGGATGGGCTTTAAGGTCCCTCCCAATCCAAACCATTCCATGATCCACAGACCCCAAAATCCACAGATCACAAAGCAGCTGCAACTCTCTGCCTGAATGAGAGGCTTTTTTAATCCAGTCACTAGTCCAAGTCATCCTTGGGCTCTTCCCTGGAAACATTCCTTAGTAACAACTGCAATGGGAATCATCATTGTGGGAAAACTCATTGACTTCAGGGCCTGGGACCCCACTTCCCTGGAAGGGCTGATTCCTGGGATCCAGTTTCCCCTGGACCAGGGGGGTCCTAAACACAACACCAGCACTAAATCCATCCAAAAATGTCCCAAAACCCAGTACAAGGTGCCACCTACTTCTGTCTCTTGGCCATCTGTGCTCGGACGTGAGCCTCCACCTTCGTCGGGTCCTGGACGGCTTCCGTGCCCAGCACCCGCATCAGGTTGGAAATCCTCACTGCAAGGGAATGGGAGAGCTCCCATTGGACACAGGAATGGGACAGGGGCTGGGAGAGCTCCCAGCAGACATGGGAAAGGGACTGGGAGGGCTCCCATCAGACACAGGAAAGGAAGAGGGTCTGGGAGAGGCTCTGTTTGGAGAAAGGAACAGAAGAGGGGCCATGAGAGTCTCTTGTTGGGACACCAGAACAGGAGAGGGGCTGGGAAGGCTCCCACTGGACACAAGAATGGGACAGGAGCCGGGAGAGGCTCCTGCAGGACACAGGAATGGGAAAGGAGCCGGGAGAGGCTCCTGCAGGACACCTTTTTGCTCACAAACCCATGCCCAGGTGGGTCTCCCGTCCCTCCAGCACACAGCTCCATGCAATCCCTGTGCTGAGGTGGTGCTGCCTGCAGCATTCCCAACACATCCCTGCCCAGCCAGGGCCAGGGCTGCCGCTCACCTTTGGGCTCTGGCGGTGGCATCAGGCCCAGCCTGACCTTCTCCTGCAGCTCCTTCTGGGCCTCTCGCCGCGTCTGGCGCCGTAGTTTCTTCTGCTCCTTCTTTGTTAAATACACGCCCAGGGTCACAGGGGTGTCACTGTCCACTGCATGGAAACGGGATCGTCAGGAATGTGCTCCGGGGGAGCCGAGGGGACACTGGCAGTGCCACGCAGGGGCTGTCCCGGGCTCCCCCTGCCAGAGGTTGGGTCTGGTTTAACAGCCAAACCTCCCGAGCTGAGGCCGTACCGGGGGGGTTGAGCTGGGCCGGGTGCTCCACCAGGTTTGTGATGCCAAAGTACTCGTCTCTCTTGGAGGACGTCCCGCCTTTTCTAGAGAGGAGACAGTTGGGTGTCACAGCAGAATTCCCAGCCCGAATTCCTGCATGAATTCTGACCCAGAGCCCGATGGGCTGGAGGAGACCCTCAGTGTGAACGTGCAGGTGTCTCCCCAGCGGGACATCCGCCCACATTTCAGGGTCTGGAGACAGGTCCCCACATCTACCGTGGACAGGACTTGCACGGAATGGTCATGAAACAAAACCAAACCTCAGCTTTGGGCCACAAAATCCCTCCAACCCCATGGCAGCTCCCTACAACAACCCCCTGAGAGACTCTGGGAGCAAACCCAGTGCCCACCTGGATCTCGGAGATGAGAGCTGGAATTCAGTGCTCAAGCAGGAGCCTCTGGCCCAATTTCCCACAGACCCACCGTGTTTCCCCTGAGCAGCTCCCAGAGCTCCTCCTGCAGCAGAACCACCAACACCTGGGAATACTCACAAATCCAGGCCGTTGGGGATGATGTAGGAGTCCCACCACTCGATCTCCGGGATCTCCCCCTCCTTCAGCTCCTTCTTAGGGGTGATCAGAGCCAACTTGGTGGAGGTGTGAATCCCAGTTTTCCTGGCAGCCTGGGAGATCTCTGCCTGCAGCTTTTCTAGCTGAGCCTGAGAACAAGGAGGAGGAAAATGGCACAGGAAGGTCATTCCAGAACAGCGGAACCTTCAGGAACAGCTCAACATGGATCATGTACTGATTTATTTGGGTTTTTAAACAATCTGACAGAGACTGCAAGAGAAACCACACAGCACGTGATGGGGAAGGGAAGCTCCCAAACCTGCCAAAAGTCTGGTCTTATTCCTGAGCCTTTCAGGAGCATGGAACAATCCCAAAGCAAAGTCTCCCTACAGGGGTCATACCCCTGGACTTTTCTAATGAACCTCTTCTCTCTTCTTCTCCCCAAGAACTTGGGCATTTTACCAAAATTCCTTTAAATCTCCACCTCTCAGCCAGAGAAGGATCTGTTCTCTTGGCAACTTTAAATCTTTTGACAAAAACAGAGATTTTTGTCTTTCACAGGGTGAAGACAGCAGTGAGAAAACCCCTTGCACACGCCTGTGCTCACCTGGGCACCCACCATTCCAAAAACGGGGTTTTTAAGGGAAAAGCTTCAGGTGACTTCACTTGAAAACTCCTAAGCCAAAAGCCACCCCGGCTCCCTCCCCACCCCAGGAGAGGAGAACCCCTCTCCTGCCCGTGCAGGGCGAGACCTCCAATACCTTCGTTCGCAACCTCTGGGCAATCTTCTCAAATTTGCCTTTTTCATGGAACTTGAAGGTGCGTTTCTGCCGCTGGGCCGGGGTTATGGAGACCCGGGGGTCAAAGTACGTGTTGGACTCCATGTCCTCCGAGGGCTTTTCCTTGAGCTGCTGCTTGAACTGCTCCCTCTTCACAGCCCGGATGTTGGCTTTGAGGGTGGGCATGCGGTGGGTCAGCTCGATCTCCTTCCCGGTCGCGTCCACCGTCCGGCCCTGCTCGTCCAGGATCAGCGGCGTGGGCTTCGTCTGGTCCTTCAGCTCCACCTTCCTGCGGGCAGGACGAGACACACTGCGTTAAAAGGTGAATACAGCATTCATTCAAAGGAAATCTCAGTTTATTTCCACGGCTTCCGTATTTTTACAGCTCATCCAAGTGACTCCAACCTCGTGTGCACAGGTTGGGAGTGTTGCCCAAGGAGGAGAAACCTCCATTTCACCTCTTTAATACAAAATTTATCCCTTCAGCAGCCATTAAGGCCATTGCTGGGGAACCAACAGCACTGGGGAAACCTTTGGCCACCCCTGCCCGGCGCTGGGTACTCACGGCGGCGCGATGCCCATGGCGTGCAGGTTGGCCAAGCCCACCATGTTGGCGTTGCCAATGAGCCCTGGTTTCAGGGCCAGCTGGGCCTGGATCCGGGCCTGCAGCTCCGCAGCTTTCCGGGCCTTCTCGATGGCATCGTTCATGAAGGTGGCTGCCTGCGAGGGCTGGATCGTGTTGCCGATGGGGAGACGTTCCGACTGCGACGAGGAGGAAATTTTTGGCTGTTGGCAGAGAAGGGAGTTTTGCTCTGAGCCTGTTCCAGCACACCCAGGCCAACAGGCTGCAGCTGGAACAGGGACCACGGGCCGTGTGGGCTTTGCCCCTTGCTCCCAGGAGGTACCTGTGGTGTGGGAGGACTGATGAAACTCAGCTGCTTTTTCCTCTCCTCGATCTGCCGGGTGGCTGCCTCCATCATCTGCTTGATCTGGGGAGGAAAAACACACACAGTGAGTCTTTCTTTGCTGTTGGCAAAGGGATGTGAGTTAGGACAAAGACTGAACCACGCTGGCATTCGGGATCTCAGGCCCAGCTGGACTGACCTGCAGCTTGGTCAGCATCCCCGGGCTCTCCGACGGCGGGCCTGGGATGACCTCAGGCTCATCCTCAACCTCCTCGAACCGCGGTATCCGCCGCTTCTTGACACCAGAGGATTCCTTGGATACCTCAGAGTCATCACCAAACACATCCTAATGGAAAGACAAAGGAGAAAAGCGTGGTTAGAACGGAGTGTTCTCCTCACGGGCCGGGATTTGAGGTGAGAAACCAGCACGTGGCTCAGCTCCGGCTCCGAGGGGCACAACTCCAGGGTGGCACTGCAGGCTGAGCCCACGCTGAGCCCCTGCCCTGGGCCCCCAGCAGAGAAACATCAATGACGTCCATGCAAGAGCAGGAGGGACAGGAGGCATCGCAGGGACCCGCCTGTGCGACAGCCACCACCTTCCCTCGCGTGCTCAGAGGTGGCTTTTGGCACTGAGCACATTTAAGGTCTCAGCAACACTGAAAGATGGAAAAAGCCTGCCCAGAGCTGACCTGACTGGGATAAAAAACATTTCCACGTCTTCCACCAACTTGAGAGGGTTTGGTGAAGGCATCTGAGCTGTCCTACCATGTCCTCCCCAACAGGAGGATGCTGCCCTGGACCCAGGGAGGGTTGGGACACCTGCAGCATTCCCTCAGGCTCTGAGCCGGGCCACTCCAGCTCGGATCCAAGGCTGGAGCTGCTCCAGAAAAGCAGAGCTCAGAGAGCACACGGAGCAGTGACCCCATTGAGGGGCTCCCAGCAGTGTGAGCTCCCAAAACAAAAGGCACGGCACGTTTTCCGTGCCAGTTTTCCGGCCAGGCCCAGCCCAGCTCCTGAGGCTGTGGCCATGGATTCCATCATCAGTGACTGGTTTGTGTGTGCAAACCTGGATCTGTCCGTGCCCTGGGCTACTGTAGTGTGTGTGTCAGGGTGTTATTTGAAAAGAAAATATACACACCGGTTGTAAGCGTTAGTTGCAATCCCTTCTTCACTACAACGGTTCGTATCCTACAAGGACACTTCCTCAGCCACACAGGTACTTCTTGGAAAACCTACAAGTTCAAGAGAAAGGACTTGCCCATAGTATAAAGTGTGGAAACCGTTCCGTTCAGTTCCTGACCTTCCCAAGCAATGACCTACCCCAGAGCGGCCCGCGGGGCGGGAAGCGGCCGAAGGCACCGGGAATGAATCCACTGCCCCACGGCACAGGAGCCAGGTGTGCCAGGACAAATCCCTCTCCACAGCCTGTGCCGGGGCGGGGGGAGTCAGTCTGGGAGTGCCACCATGGCCTGACCACCTCAGGGACCATCTCTGTTCCCACAGGGTCAGGACAGACCCAGGGTGTGATGGAAGAGCTCCAAGAAATGTGATTCCAGAGACAGGGGTGAGGATTTGGCAGGAGGGACACCTGTCCCTATGCCAGGAGCCAAGAGAAGAAGGATCAGTCTGTGCTGTCACTGCCCAGCCCGGCTTCTGGCTCACCTGGGAGCCAGAAACACCACCAGGGCTCAGGCCACACACCCCCACTGGGGAGGGGTCTCTGGCTGCATCCCCAGCCCAGCCCTGCTCCTGCTGCCAGCAACAGATCCCTCTGCCAGATCCCCTCTGCCAG
>NW_016690619.1:63030-66244 GCF_001604755.1 Lepidothrix coronata
TGCCGTTTGCCAGCACCTGCTCTCGTGCCACCCGAGGCTGTCCCTGCTCTCCTGCCACCCCAGGTGATGGCACTGCCAACGTCCCCATCTCTCCCATCTCCCTGTGAGGGTCAGGGGAGCCCCTGGACCCCCATCCCTGCTCGACCCTTGCACTCCCACGGCCTTGGGGACCAGCCCAGCACCCCCTGCCATGACTGGGGGAAGAACAGCAAGTTCCTAATGGAGACCAGGGAGGGGAGGAAGTTCCTAACAGAGACCAGGGAGGGGAGGAAGTTCCTAATGGAGACCAGGGAGGGGAGGCTTCTCCCAACGCTCCCAAAGAGATGCAGATCCCGAGCAGGATTGCTCTGCCCCACCGAGGTCCAGTGCTGACTGACAGTGCCAGGGAAACGTGGGCTGCCATAACACAGGAACCTCGGGAAGAGTGAAAGGAAAATCACCTTGAGTGGGAGCAGCACGAAAAGGGAATGTCACACTGGGCAGAGTGATGGGAAATGCAATTCCAGAGGCTGGTGGGAAAAGTCCTCAAGAGAAGAAAGGAAGTGAAAAGAGGTTTGGATGCACGAGCCTTCCACCATCCCTGACAAGAGGGAACCACCAGAGCTATGGAATCCCAGCTGGAATTAACACTGTGCTAGGACAGGGGTTGTCAAAACCCACCTATTGTTGATTCTGGGTGGAAAAAGGGAAGGAAAACCCACCAGATCATCCAGCACAGAGCCCCACGTGGCACATCCAGGCACGGGAGAGCGACGGGAAGTCACTGGGAGCAGCTCTCCCAGGCTCCCATTGGAAACACAACCGTGAGGAGCACGGAGCACAAGGGAGAGGGATCCCTGTGGATTCCCTCCACTGCACCAGCCTAACAGAGACCCTCCAGGAAAGTCAAAGCCAGGCTTCCACCTCGGCTTTGGGAAAGAGAACCGCAGGGTAAAGGCTCACACACTTCAACATGGAGAGGAGTCGTTTCTCTTGAACGTTCCGAGCTGTACCTCTCTGGAAGAGGAGAGTGTGCCAGAGCACCAGTGCTGCCTCCAGGCCACCCAACCACAGGAAAAACCAATCCACAGTCAATAATCAATAACTGATAATCAATAATCGATAATCACCTTTAGCTCCCGCTTGCGGTTCCGGTCGCTGTTGGATTTGGAGTGCCGGGAGCTCCGTCCCTCCTCCACGGCCTCGAAGAGCTTGTCCACAAATCGCAGGGTGGAGTCATCCAGGAAGGGCTTGAGGTGGTCTGGAAAAGAGGGAAACCCCGTCAGGGCAGAACTCCCAGCTCGGGGTGAGCAGGAGGATGGAGAATCCACAGAGGTTCCTCAGGGGGATGGAGAATCCAGAGGTTCCTGGGAGGCTGTAAAACACTCGAGTGGAAGGGTGGTTCGACCCTACAAACCCAGCAGGGCCCGTGGGGCTCCAGAAGCCTCTGGGATCTGCAGGTCCTGCTGTCAGGAGCTTTTAAACTGAGGGACTGAGGGACTCCAGGCCTGAAGCAGGAAAAAAACTGGGGCTGTAACGGGCTAAAAAAGCACCCCAGGTCAAATCCCCACTTCCAGGAATCAGTTTCCACTTCCTCGGGTTTTTGTAACGCGTTCCAAGGATTCCCATGGTATCCCACCGCACGGATTTGCCTGGAGGGAGCCCAGGAGGATTCCTGGAGGCCCAACTGCCCTACGCCCACCCTGGGGAGGGCTGGGCTGTGCCCCCAGCGGCCCCCCCGGGACGTACCGGCCGCTTTCTTCTTGTCCATGCCCTTCCCGACGCAGTTGAGGGCGGCCGTGACCACGGTGGGCTCCGAGAAGCCCAGCACCCTCTTCACCGTCTTCTCGATCCATGGCTTCAGCTCGTCCAGCTCCCGCTTGGACAGGGCCATCCCTGATCCCTGGCGGGAATCCCACCTGCGGAGGAATGCGGAGAATCAAACAGGGCCCCCCCCCCACCACTGGGGTGGATCCCTCGGGATCAGCCCCAGGAAAAGCTCTCAGAGATGACTTTCACTGCCTTGATTTTCATCCTGGGGCTAAAAACCCCCTGAGGGTCCCTGGAGCTCCTGCATCCCACCTGTTCCCTCAGGGATAACAGGCGGACACCTCGCTCCTCTCCCACAAACGAGGTGGGAATGTTTGCTCTCGGGATGTTTCTGAGCAACCCCCCAGTCCAGTGCCCAAGGCCTCTGAGCCCCCCAAATCCCAGCTCCATGGTTTTGGAACTGCTCCCACATTGTCCCTTTCCGTGAGGGCAGGAGCCCCTCTGAGCCTCTTCCCACACATTCCCTGCCCAGCCCCAAATCCAGGATGTTTCTTGTCCCAAAATCTGGGATGTTTTCCAGCAGCGACGTCCCCCTCACCCCCCGTGAGCTGTAAGTGGCTCCAGAACCTAACTGCATCTGGGAAGAGCAGGGAAAATCTCCTTAGGGATGAGCTGGAGCACAGAGTTCCCTCCCCATGGCAGCCCTGTGGAGCCAACAGGAACACTGGGGCTGTGGGAACACACACACGGCCTGGAATTGGGAATGGGGAGTCCAGGGGGTCAGTTATCCCTCCTGGAACTGGGAATGGGGAGCCCAGGAGGTCAGTTATCCCTCCTGGAACTGGGAATGGGGAGCCCAGGGGGTCAGTTATCCCTCCTGGAACTGGGAATGGGGAGCCCAGGAGGTCAGTTATCCCTCCTGGAACTGGGAATGGGGAGCCCAGGAGGTCAGTTATCCCTCCTGGAACTGGGAATGGGGAGCCCAGGGGGTGAGTTATCCCTCCTGGAACTGGGAATGGGGAGCCCAGGGGGTCAGTTATCCCTCCTGGAACTGGGAATGGGGAGCCCAGGGGGTCAGTTATCCCTCCTGGAACTGGGAATGGGGTCCCCAGGGGGTCAGTTCCAGCCCCCCTGGATTTCGGATTCCAGGACGTGACTCCAGCGGTTCCCGGGTTCTCCCCAGAGCCCAAAACCTCCGAGCACGTCCCTAATTAACCACAGGACTCGGGTAATTAGTGAATTAGCGCCGCTCCAGCCTCCGCGTCCCACCTGAGCCCCAGGGGCAGCACCACCTCCGGGGGTGTTTTCCCGGCAGGGCAGAGCCGCGGCCGCAGCCCCGAGGCCCAACAAGCCCCAGATAAACGCGGCTCCGGCGGCGCAGACAGAATGACACGGGCAGACAGAGCCGGGAGGCTCCGCGCGGGCAGGGCCCGGCGCCGCCTCCGCCGCGGCCTCCCCGTGCCCC
>NW_016690620.1:0-2013 GCF_001604755.1 Lepidothrix coronata
GTCCTGGACCCCGAGCCGTACATGGGGGTCTGGGAGCCGTACATGGGGGTCCTGGACCCCGAGCCGTACATGGGGGTCTGGGAGCCGTACATGGGGGTCCTCCCGTAGGCCGACGTGAGCCCCCCGGGGCGCCGGGACCCCCTGGGGGGGAAAGGGGGGTCAAACCCCTGACAGAGCCCCCCCTGCGTGGCCCAAGGGTCACCCCGATTCACTGAGGGGTTTCCAAGGGCCCCCACTGACCCACCGAGGGGTCTCCCAGGACCACCCCAACCCACTGAGGGGTTTCCAAGGGCCCTCTCGGCCCATGGAGGGGTCACCCCAACCCACAGGGGGGTCTCTGGGGATGTTCCCACCCCACGGGGGGCTCTCCCCTCCCCTGCAGGGGTCTCTGGGGGTCTCCCCCCACTCACACGGTGGTGAGGCGCTGCCTGTCCACGGAGATGGTCTGGCAGGTCGAGTGCAGCTCCACGCGGGCCGTGGACTCCGTGGCGTCCTTCACCACCCCGATGTACCCTGGGGGGCACGGGGGGGGTCAGGGAGGGTCCCGGGGGGCTCTGGGGGGGGCTCGGGGGGGTCCCACACCCACCTTTGTAGGGCCCCTGCGAGATCCGCACCGTCTGCCCGATGAGGTCGTTGTCGCGCCGGCCCCGCCCGCGGCTCATCCCGCCGGCCCCAAAGCCCCCCCGCTGGCCTGGGGGGGCACAGGGGGGCTCAGGGGGGGCTCGGGGGGTCCCCAAAGACCCCCGGGAGTGCCCCCGGACTCACCAGCCCCGCTGGGGTGCATCGGGCTGCTGATGCGGGGGGACATGGGGGTGAAGCCGCACACCGTGAAGTTGGTGACGTCCCGGGGCTGCAGGCGGGGAAAACGGGGTGAGGAGGAGGGAAAACGGGCAAAATCGGGAAAACTGGGGGTCCTGAGGGGTCCTACGGACCTTGGAGCCCCCGGCCAGCACCAGGTGGCGGGTCTTGCACACGAACATCCCCCCGTTCTCCACCAGCTTCTTGCAGTGCAGGAACGCGAAGCCGCGGAAAAGGTGTCGGATCTCACCCTCGCGGCCCTGGGGGGAGAAAGTGGGGCAAGACCCCAAAATGAGGGGGGTGAGAGGCAGAAAAGGGGGTAAAACTCAAAAAGGGGGTGAAAGCCCAAAATAAGAGGAGTGAGAAGTGAAAAGGGGGGCGTGAAAGCAAAAAACAGGGCGAGAGAAACCCAAAACAAGGAAAGGAACCCCAAAACAAGGGAAGGAACCCCAAAACAAGGGGGGGAACCTAAAAAGCGAAGGTGAAACCCCAAAAAGGGGAGGTGGAACCCCCAAAAATGAAGGAACTCAAAAAGGGAGGGTAAATCCCAGAGCAGGGAGCAAACTCCAAACCAAGGGAGGGAACTCGAGGACGTTCCCAGAGACACAGACAGAGCCGGGGTCCCCCCAGAACACCCCAGGGAGCCCCCCAGGCCCCCCAAGCCCCCCCAGGACGCACGGAGTGGGGGCCATCGATGACTTTGACGATGTCCTTGACGTGGATGTTGTTCTGCTCCGAGTCCAGGGCGACGGCGAAGCGATTGTCCTTCTTCCTGGTGACGGCCTGGTGCCGCACTGTCACCACCTTCCCGTACATGTTCAGCACCTGGGGGGGCCACAGGGGTCAAGG
Organism: Lepidothrix coronata; assembly: GCF_001604755.1. Classification (NCBI taxonomy): domain Eukaryota; kingdom Metazoa; phylum Chordata; class Aves; order Passeriformes; family Pipridae; genus Lepidothrix; species Lepidothrix coronata. The sequence goes on from NW_016690620.1 coordinate 1,648, forward strand.
GGGGCTTCCCTAAGTGGGGGACCCCCCTGGGGGTGGGGGCACAGCCCTGGGACAGGGCAGAGCTCAGGGACCCCCCAAAACACTGACATGGTGCTGGTCTGTGACCGCCTTCCCCTGCACGTGGGGGGCACGTCTGGGGGGCTCTTGGCCAAAAAACTGGGGACCCCCCCTGGGGTCAGGGGGAACCCCCCTGGGGTGGTGGGGACCACACTGGGGTGGGGGGCACAGCCCTGGGGTGGGGGCACAGCCCTGGACAGGGCAAAGCTTGGGGATCCCCCCCATCCACAGGACACAGATTGGGGGCCCAGGACCCACCTGTGGGGGGGAAAGCTGGGGACTCACCTGGGGGGTGACAGTGGGGACCCC
>NW_016690620.1:3502-4912 GCF_001604755.1 Lepidothrix coronata
CACCCCAAACCTGGACTGACCCCAAACCCCCGGGATTCACCCCAAACCGACCCCAAACCCCAAACTGACCCCAAACCCCTTGTTTTTCCCCCCAGATGCTCCCCTGACCCCATTTCCCATGTTTTTCGCCCCAAACTCACCTCGTGCATGGTGAGGTCAGAGAAGAGGATGACGAAGTTCTCCTCCACCCTCACGATCAGCCCCGTGTCGCCCTCGAACCTCCCCGCGATCACCTTCACGTGGTCGCCCATCCGAAAATACTTCCTGAGCTCCTGGGCCGGGAACTCCAGCATGTCCTGGAGGAGACACCCCCGTCAGGGCTGGCAAAAGGGGTTTCGGGGACAGGGCAGAGCCTTTCGGGGGGTTTTGGGGTCTCCAGACCTTGAGGTCCTCGTGCTTGGGCATGATGGTGATTTTGTTGCCGTCCACGCTCAGGATCTTGCCCTGCAGGTTGATGAGCTCCCCCTCGCACACCTCCACGTTGTCCCCAGGCTGGAAGTTGTGCTCCCGCTCCTTCCCTGGGAGAGAAATGGGATTTGGGGCCTGGGGCATCTGGGGGGATTCCGGGGGGCTGCTGGAGGTGGCTCAGCTCCCCCTCACACCCCTCAACGTCGGGCTGGAAGTTGTGCTGCCCAGGGGACAGGGGGAGTTTGGGGTTGGGGGTGCTGGGGAGAGGAGTTTGAGGGGATTTGGGGTCTGGGGAGGGCGCTTGGAGGGGTCTTTGGGGGCGGGGGACCCCCTACCTGTGCTCTCAGTCACCACCTCCAGGTCGATGCCCTCGGGCTGGTCCTCGAACTTCTCCAGCTCGGACAGGGTGGGCTTCACCCCCTCCGTGATCTGGGGGGTTTGGGGAGTTTGGGCTCAAGCCGTGCATTTGGGGCTCCCACGGGAGTATTCTGGGTTCAAAAAGGGGGGTTCTGGGTCTCACCACGGCCGACATGGCGAAGCTCTTGAACAGGAAGCCCTTCCTGCTGTACCGGTTGCCCTCGAAGATCAGGAAGTCGCCGTCGGAGGCCACGTCCCCCCCCAGGGACCTGCGGGACCCCCAGGTGAGCCCAGGGTGAGCCCAGGGGGTGGGTCCCAGGGGGGATCCCACGGGGAGGATCCCAGGAAGGATCCCGGGGGGCGGTACCGGATTTTCTCGGCGTCGAAGAGTCTCTGGGGCGGCCGCTTGAACTTCTTGCGTTTGGCAAACCAGTCCTTCTGCGGGGGGTGAGGGAGGAGAGGGATCCACTCACTCTCGGGGGTCCACCCACGGGGATCCACTCACCCACGGGGATCCACTCACCCAAGGAATCCACCCACAGGGATCCACTCACCCACAGGGATCCACTCACCCTCGGGGATCCACCCACGGGGATCCACTCACCCTCGGGGGTCCACCCACGGGGATCCACTCACCCTCGGGGG
>NW_016690620.1:6506-7508 GCF_001604755.1 Lepidothrix coronata
AAAGGGGGTTTGGGGCACAAACCGGGAGGTTTGGGCACAGAAAGGGGGTTTGGGGGCAGAAAACCGGGGATTTGGGTTTTGGGGTGGGGGCTCAGCACCCACCTTGCACTTGACAGTCCAGAGATTGGGGTCTCTGTGAGGGGGCAATGAAACCTCGTTATGGGACGAGGTCTGACCCTATTTCCTCTTCTTCCCCCTAATTAAATCTTTACTATGACCCAATTCCCCCTTTTTCATCCCCGTTAATCCCCATTAAAGGGGGATCTGACCCAATTCCCTCCTTTCTCCCCCAGTCAAACCCTTTTCAGGCCCCAATTCGCCCCTTTCTGCCCCCAAACTCACTTGACCCCGGGCAGCAGCTGCTGTTGGGTGATGTCGTCCGACAGTTCATCCGAGCCCCCATAAACCCTGGAAAATGGGGGAAAAGCCCCCCAAATCAGGCAAATCGGGGCTGGGGGGGTCAGGGGGCCCCTCCCTGTCACGATAACGGGGGGGGTCCCAGAGGGGTCCCTGGGGGGTCACTCACGTCTCCCCCACCGAGGACTTGGCGTATTTCTTCATGTAATACTCGCCCAACTCCTCCTCCCGCTGGTCCCTGGGGGAAAAAACAGGGAAAATGAGGGAAAAAGAGAGAAAAAAAGAGAAAAATGGGGCTGTGGGGGTCAGGGGGACTTTAGGGGGTGTCCTGGGGGGGTCCAAAGTCACCTCCAGAGGTTCTGGAGCCGCCGGGCCCCAGAACGATCCTCGTCCAGCACCACGTTGTCGATGTTGGAGGCTGAGGAACAGGAGGGGGAGGAAGGTCGGGATTGGGACCCCCCCGTGAGGGGTTGGGGGGCATTGGGGGGTGTTTGGGCCCCCATATTTGTGGGGGGGACACACAGAGGGGGAGGTGAGGGGGGATCTTACCTTCAATCTCCTCTGCCCCGGGGACAAAGTGACGGTGGAAAATGAAGTAAATAAACAGCAAAACCAGGTGAGGGGGGGAAACGGGGGGGAAATTGG
>NW_016690620.1:10206-14363 GCF_001604755.1 Lepidothrix coronata
CTCTTCCTCCTCCTCCTCCTCCTCGTCGTACTCCTCCTCCTCTTCCTCCTCCTCCTCCTCCTCCTCCCCCTCCTCCTCCTCCTTCCCGCTGCCCCCGCGCTGCTCCTCGGCCTGAGGGGGGGTTTGGAGGGCTCAGGGGGAGTCAGGGGACCCCCAAAGCCCCCCAGCCTTCGGCCTCACCTTGCCTTCCTCCCCCTTGCTGCTCCTTGGCCTGGGCGGCTCAGGGGGAGTCAGGGGGGTTTGGAGGGGTCAGGGGGAGCTCGGGGGGCTCAGGAGACCCCCGAACACCCTGAGCCTTTGGCCTCACCTCGCCTTCCTCGCCCTCCTCGCCCTCGCTGCTCCGCTCGCTCTCGTCCTCCGAGAAGTTGCTGTCGTCGCTGTCCGACATGGCTGGGGGTCCTGGGAGGTCTAGGGGGGCTTCAAAGGGGCTGAGGGGGGGTCCTGGAGCAGTCAAGAGAGTGTTCTGAGAGGAGCTGGGGGTGGTCCTGAGGGGGTCACGGGGGTGTTCTGGGGGGTCTTGGGGACGGGCTGGGGCGGCTGCGGATCCTTCAAGGGGACCTGGGAGTGTCCCGGGGGGGTCCCGGGTGGTCCCAGGGTGGGTCTAGGGTTACCCCGGGGTTATCTCGGGGGTGTCCCGGGTTATCCCGGTGGATCCCGGGCGGTCCCACCGCCCCCCCCGCCCCCTCTCACCCTCAGGCTCCGCTCGCTCTGAGGCCGCGACCCGGCCTGGCTCCGCCGGGGCCTGTTCCTGTCCGTGCGCCGCTCCCGGCTGTCAGTCTGTGACCCGGTGCCGTTCCCGGTGTCCCTCCCGGTCTCTTTCCCGGTCCCTGTCGCGGTTCCTGTCGCGATTCCCAGGCTGGGCCCGCGCTCCCTCCGGGTCCCCTAACAGCCCCTTCCTCTCGCGAGATTTCCCGTCCTCCCTCTCGCGAGATCTCGCGCGACGGCGGCGCGGCGGGACCAAAAAAAAGCGCGGAGCGTTTTTCGCGATTTTATGACATCATCGGGGCCGCGACGTCACTGATAGGCCCCGTGACGTCACGGAGCAAAGCCCCCCCCCCGCCCCCGTGACACCCCCCCCGGACACGTCCCAACCCTCTGGGATCCCCCTGTGCACACAAAGGAAGCAATGTCACAAAAAAATCAATTTATTTAACAAAACTTAAGAGTTTCACCCCAAAACTTGGGGGTCTATCCCAAAATTACCCATTATCCCCCCAATTATCCCCTCCCAGGAGGGCCACTCCCCAAAACCCATCATTGAGACCCGTGTGGACACACTCAGACCCCCTCCGACACCCCTGGAGACCCTCAGGGGGGCTTGGGGGTGTCCAGGACCCCCATGGAGACCCCCCAAAATCACCCCCCCAGTCAAACCCCAAAACCAGCCTCCCCCCCCCAGAACAGGGGTCAGACCCCAAACCCCCTCCCAAACTCACACCTCCCAGGAACCCCCTCAGTTTCTGCCTTTAACCCCCCAAAACTCCATCTGGGGGGGGGTTCAAGATCCCTCTGAAGCCCCCTAAGCCCCCCCCAACCCCTTCAGACCCCCAACCCACACCAGGGCCCCCCAGTAGCACACCCAACTCCCGGTCAGACCCCCCAAACCCCAGAAACTTCTCCTTAACCCCCCAAAGCCCTCCTGTCCTGACCCCCTCGGGGACCCCCAGGGTGAACCCCTGTGCCCCTCCCGCAGCCCCACGAGTGCCTCTCCCAGAGCCCAACCCACCCCCAAAACCCCCTTTAACCCCCTCGCCCCCCTCCCCAGCCGTGTTTCGGGGCATCCCTGGGGGTCCCGGTCCCTCAGGGCCCCCCCGGGGGGGGCAGCTTGCCCGTGATCTTGTTGGCCCCCTCGAGGAGGGCGTTGTGGATGTCCTTGGCCCCCCCGATCTGGGCCTTGATGAGGGGCAGGTACTGGGTGTAGGGCAGGGGGGGCTCCCCGGGACCACCCCCCCCCTCGCCCTTGGGGGCCGCCGGGACCAGGGCGGGGGCGTGTTTGGCGCTGTCGAAGCTCTGGGAGAGGCACTCGTGGGCCAGGCGCTGGGGGGGACACGGGGGGGTCACCCGGGGGGGCCTGGGAGGGTCCCCGAGCTGAGACTGGGGGAGTTTCGGGGGATTTGGGGGGGTTTGGGGAGGTTTTGGGAGAGTCACTCTTGGGCCAGGCACTGGGGGGGGCACAGGGGGTCATCTGGGGGTGGTCCCAAAGGTGGGACAGAGGGGGTTTGGGGGCGTTAATGTGGGGTTTGGGGGGTGGGTTTGGCTCTGGGAGAGGCACTCGTGGGGCTGGGGGGACACAGGGGGTCATTGGGGTGTCCCCAAATTGTTACTGGGGGAGGGTTGGGGGAAACTGGGGGAGTTATGAGGGAGGGGAGTTTGGGGCTGTTTTTGTGGTAATTTGGGGTGGTTTGGAGGTATTTCTGGGTGGTTTTGGGGGGTCTCTCACCAGGCACAGCTCCAGTTGGTCACAGAGAGCATAAAACTCCTCCAGGCTCTTGTCGAAGCGCTGCAGGGCCCCGTCCGCGCTCTTCCTGAGGGAACTGGTCAGACTGGGGGGCACTGGGAGGGACTGGGGGGCACTGGGAGGGACTGGGGGGCACTGGGAGGGACTGGGGGGGACTGGGAGGTACTGGGATGGTACTGGGACGGTACTGGGATGGTAGTGGGATGTACTGGGAGGCACTGGTCACTCACTGGCCGCTGTCGATGCTGCAGTTCTGCACCAGGTTTTGCGCCGCCACCTTCATCAGGCTCTGAGGGGGTCGGGGGTGAGGGGGGGACCCCAAAACCTGGGGAGACCCCCCGAGGGAGGGACACGCCCCCTCAGGGGACACGCCCCCTCCCAATGCTAAACCCCGCCCCTTCCCCACACAAACCACGCCCCCTCGGTATCGGACCACGCCCCATTTCACATCAAGTCTCGCCCCCTCAGGCACCGCCCACCTGCGGATCGCGTCCCTCCACGCCCCGCCCCTTATTTAAGCCCCGCCCACCTGCAGGCTCTCCTTCAGCTGCGGCAGCAGGACCCGGAAGCGCTGCACGGGCTCGAAGTCCTGCTGCGCCTGCGCGGCCTGCGCGGGGAGCGCGGGGCCCGGAGCGGCCCCGACCGTTGGGGGCGGGCCCGGCCCCCCTCCTGCCGCCGCTGCGGGTCCCGCTCCCGCTCCGGGCGGCCCCGCGGGAGGTGCGGGGGGAGGCCCAGGGCCGGGCCCAGGCTGAGGCGGCGGCGCCGCCATTGTCGTCCCCGGGGCCGCTTCACTTCCGGCGCGCGGCGCGGCGGGGAGTGACGTCGCTGGGAGCGCGCCGGAAGTGGCGGTGCGAAGATGGCGCCCACCATCCAGACGCAGGCGCAGCGCGACGAGCCGGGGCACCGGTAACGGCCGTGACGTCACCGTATTGACGTCAGGGGGCAGTGTCGTGACGTCACGCGGAGCGCGGGAGCCCCTCCGCGAGATTTGGGGGGTCGCCTGTGACGTCACGGCGCCGATACACAGGGAGGAATGGGGGGTTCCCATTGTGACGTAAGGGCGCGCGCGGGGATGGGTAGGGGTCACTCGTGCCGTCATATTACACTGATGTGACGTCACGCGGAGCGGGGGGAGTCCCCCGGGGGTTTGGGTGGGCTGGGGGTCCTCTGTGACGTCACGGCACCGCTATTTGGGGAGGAAAGGGGGTCCTGTTCTGATGCCATTTATATGGGGAGGGTCGCTCGTGACGTCATAACCCTCCACCACCACCCCCGTGCCCCCTCCAGGCCCAGCTCGCACCGGACCCTCCCCGAGAGGTGAGTGGGGGGCGGGGGTTCGGGGTAAAAACCCCTCCTCGATTTTGGGGGTAGTTTGGAGCCCCCCTGATTTCGGGGGTCTCTGAGCCCCCTCCCCCCGTTTTGGGGGTCTCTGACCCCCCCGTGTCCCCCCCAGGTCGGGGGTCGTGTGCAGGGTGAAGTTCTGTAACGGGCTCCCCGACATCCCCTTCGACCCCAAGTTCATCACCTACCCCTTCGACCAGAGCAGGTTTGGGGGTCCCCAAAAATGGGGGGGTCCGGAGGGGCCCGGGGGGGCTCAGGGACCCCCCAGCACCTGATCATGGCCTGGGACATCATCTCCAGGGCCGCGGCCCCCGACGTGTCCTTGGGCGCCGGGTCCGAGTCGAAGATCACTTGGGCA
>NW_016690620.1:17228-18396 GCF_001604755.1 Lepidothrix coronata
TGTGCCCAAGTGATCTTCGACTCGGACCCGGCGCCCAAGGACACGTCGGGGGCCGCGGCCCTGGAGATGATGTCCCAGGCCATGATCAGGTGCTGGGGGGTCCCTGAGCCCCCCCGGGCCCCTCCGGACCCCCCGAGCCCCCCTGACCCCCCCTGCCCCCCAGGGGGATGATGGACGAGGAGGGGAACCAGTTCGTGGCCTATTTCCTGCCCGTGGAGGAGACGCTGAGGAAGAGGAAGAGGGACCAGGAGGAGGACGTGGATTACGCCCCTGAGGACGTGTAAGGGGGGCCCCAAAAACCTGGGGGGGGGGCCCCAAAACCTGGGGGAGGGGCCCAGGAAACCAGGAGGGCCCTTTTATAGACCAAATGGGGGGGGTTTGGAGCAACACCTTGACAGACCCCGGGAGGCTTTGGGCAGGTTTTGGGGGGAACTCTGGTGTGGAAATGGGGGGGTGGGGCAGTTTGGGGGGCTCTCCCCGGCCCCCCCCAAGCCCCTCCTGTGCCCCCTCCAAGCTACGACTACAAGATCGCCCGGGAGTACAACTGGAACGTGAAGAACAAGGCGAGCAAAGGCTACGAGGAGAATTATTTCTTCATCTTCCGCGAGGGGGACGGGGTTTATTACAACGAACTGGAGACCAGGTGGGACTGGGGGGGACTGGGAGAGGACTGGGGGGGACTGGGAGGGACTGGGAGGGGACTGGAGGGGACTGGGAGAGGACTGGAGGGGACTGGGAGGGACTGGGAGGGGACTGGGGGGCACTGGGAGGGGACTGGGGAGCACTGGGAGGGGCTGGGAGACGCCCCCAGATCAGCACTGGTTGGGTGTTCAGAGGGGTCTGGGGTGGTCCCTGGGGGTCCCTTGGGGTCCCTGTAGGTTTGGGGTGCCCCAGGGGGGTCCCTGTTGGTCCCTGGGCCCCCCTGACCCCCCCGTACCCCCCCAGGGTCCGGCTGAGCAAGCGCCGGGCGCGCGCCGGGGTCCAGTCGGGCACCAACGCGGTGCTGGTGGTGAAGCACCGGGACATGAACGAGAAGGAGCTGGAGGCACAGGTGGGATTTGGGGGGGGTCCCCTGACTCCCCCTGACACACCCCCCGATCCCCAATTCCCCCCAAAACCCCCCTGACCCCCCCGTACCCCCCCAGGGTCCTGCTGAGCAAGCGCCGGG
>NW_016690620.1:21827-22894 GCF_001604755.1 Lepidothrix coronata
CCCCCCCAGGGACACTGGGGGACATCAGGAACCCCCAAAAACAGCCCCTGGGGACAGTGGGGGTGACCAGGAACATGGGAGAGACCCCCCAGGGACACCAGGGACCCCCCCCGCAGCCCCTGGGGACACCGGGACGTGGCAGGGGGGAGCTTAAGGGTCCCCCAGTGTCACCAGTGTCACCCCTGGGGAACCAGAGGGCCACCCCAGTGTCCCCCCATGGGGACCCCAAGACCACCCAGTGTCACCCTGGGAGCCCTGATGGCCCCCCCCGGCCCCCCGCCGTGCTCCCAGTGCTCCCAGTGCTCCCAGTGACCTTCTCCAGCGCCCTGAGGACGCTCTGCCGCTCCCGCAGCTTCTGGATGCTCAGGGCGATCTTGTGCCGGGCGCCCTTGGTGACGTTCTGGGGGGACAGCGGGGGGGTCACGGCCCTGTCGGGGGGCCCGGGGACACGGGGGGGTCCCAGGGACGCCCCCAGCCCACCTGTGACTCCAGGTGATGCTCCGTCAGCGTCATCATCTCCTCGTAGCTCATCTGGGCGAACAGCGCCGCGTACTTGTGCAGCCGCAGGCTCTTGAGCCACGAGGGGACGTCTGGGGGGCCGAGGGGGGCTGTGAGGCGGCAGCCCCCCCCGAAGAACCCCTAACCCCCCCGGAGCCCTCCCCCAGCCCACCCTTCATGCCGCTGCCGTCCTCCTGGAAGGAGTTGCGCCCGCCGGGCTCCTCGGTGTGTTCGCTGCCCGACGAGGCCACGCTGCTCTGGGGGGACAGGGGGGCGTGTTCCCCGAACGGGGGGGGGGCCCTGGGGGCCGCGGGGGGGTCCTCGGGGCCCCCGCCCCCCGCCCACTCGCCCCCCTGGCCGGGCTGGGGGCTGCCGGGCACCAGCGACAGCGAGCGCTTCAGGGGGCTGGGGTGCAGCTGGCAGGGCAGGGCTGGGGGGCACAGGGGGGATCAGGGGGGTTGGGACCCTCCCCAGACCCCCAAAGCCTTGCTGGACACCCGGGGCCCCTCCCCATTCCAAAGTCGAACCCCCAGACCCCCCCGCACACACCGAGGGTTGGTGCCCCCCCA
>NW_016690620.1:25190-27098 GCF_001604755.1 Lepidothrix coronata
CTGCGAGATGGCAGATGGGGACAGAGGCACGGGCACAGGGTCAGGGGGCTCAGGGACACGCGGGGACTGAGGACAGGGACACGCAGGGACAGAAAACAGGGAAATGCGGGTTCTGCCTGTGCCTCTCCAGCCCCTCTCCGGCCAGCGAGTGCTTGAGGCAGAGCAGGACACCCCATATCGCCCTCAATGACCCCATAACCCCCATGCAACCCCCTCAATGACCCCCCCGGGCCCCCCCAGCCCCTCACCGGCACTGTTGGCCTCGGCCTCGCGCCGGTGGATGTCGGGGCAGTCCTGCAGGGAGTGCTCGAGGCAGAGCTGCAGGAACCGGGCCTGTGTCCTCGTGACCCGTTTGAGCAGCGCCAGCAGAGCCACCGTCTGCTCGCACTCGCTCCAGCCCCGGAACCACCCGGCCACGATCCCCACCTGGTCCCGGAACATCATGGCTGGGGGGGCGCTGGGGGGGCCCTGCCCCCCCTCAGGTGCCGGGGGGGCCCCCCCGGGCCGGACAGCGCATGGGGGGCTGTGCGGGGGGGTCCCGAGGGCCCCCCGGCTGCGATGGTGCCGCGGGACCACCCCGGAGGAGCCTGCGGGGAGAGGGCACACGGGGGCGTTAGGGGTGGGGGTGTGGGGTCTGGGACCCCCCCACGGGGAAGAGGGACCCCCCGACAGGACCAGGGACCCCCAAAAGGTTCCTCCCTCGAGGGGGACAAGGACACCCCACCAAGGACAGGGACCACCCCCCTCCAAACCAGGGACCCCCCAAAGGGGACAGAGATCCCCCCACTGGAAACAGAGACCCCCCACGAGGGACCAGGGACTCCCCCCGGTGGGGACAGACACGCCCGAGTGGGGACAGGGACCCTCCCCACGACCCCCTCCCAGGCACAGGGACCCCCCAGGGTGGGCACGGGAACCCCCCAACAGGGACCAGAGATCCCCCCCCAGGGACCGGGGACCCCCGTGAGGAACCAGGGACGCCGCAGGACCCCCCCTGTGCACCGGGACCCCCCACACCCCCTCAGCACGCCCGTACTCCCTCTCCTCCTCCGTCCCCCCACCGTTTTCCCCCGGGACCCCCAAACCCCCGGCCGCGGATGGGGGGGGGAGGGCGGGGGGCGCAGGCCCGGCGGGGCCGGGGCCGGCCTGGGGCGCTGTAGCGGTGTCGAGGGTGTCCCGGGGATGCTCCGGGGGTGTCCCAGGGTGTCTCGGGGGGGTTTGGGGGTTCCCGGGGGGTTCCGGGGGGTCCCGGGGGTCGCGGCCGCCCCTCACTCACCGCCCGCCGCCGCCGCGCAACGTCAGCGCGCACGGCACGCACGGCACGCACGGCGCGGCGTGGCTGCGTCACCTCCCGCGCGGCCAATGGGGGAGCGCGGAGCGGGCGCGGGGACAGCGCGAGCGCAACCACGCCCCCGCCGGAGTTCGACCAATGGGAGCCTCAAGACGCGGCGCTGACCACGCCCCCTCTCTGTCGATCAGGAGGCCGCGCTCACAGCTGCATTAGGCCACGCCCTCCCGCTGGCCACGCCTCCACGGTCGCGCGGGGCTTCAAGGGGTGGGGCCTGGCGGGGGCGTGGCTCGAAGGGGCGTGGTCGGGGCCCAGGGACCTCCCCAGTGTGTCCCAGTGTCCTCCCAGTTTGTCCCAGTGACCCCCATTATACCCCAGAGTCCCTCCAGCGTGTCCCGAGTGTGTCCCAGTGCCCCTCAGGTGTGTCCCATGTCCCCCCAGTGTCCCCCATTATATCCCAGTGCCCCTCCGGTGTCCCCCCAGTTCCCCCAGTGTGTCCCAGTGCCCCTCTGGAGATGGAGGGACAGACAGAGCACGGAGGGCAGATCCTGGCCCATTCGTGTGTCCGTGTGTCTGTCCGTGGTGTTCGTGTCTGTGCATCTGTGTCTGTGTGTCCCTGG
>NW_016690620.1:32943-34151 GCF_001604755.1 Lepidothrix coronata
TGCTGGGCTGTACTGGGGTGGACTGGGCCATACTGGGCTGTGCTGGGATGGACTGGGCCATACTGGGCTGTGCTGGGCCAGACAGGGCTGGACTGGGCGGTGCTGGGGCTATATTGGCTTGTACTGGGCCTTACTGGGCTGTGTTGTCCTGTACTGGGATGTACTGGGCCATACTGGGCTGTGCTGGGCTATATTGGGATGTACTGGGTCATACTGGGCTGTGCTGTCGTGCAGTGGCCTGTACTGGGCCATGCTGGAACATACTGGGCCATACTGGGCTGGGCTGTCCTGGGTCTGTATTTGGTCTGTGTTGGTACATACTGGTCTGTACTGGGTTGTGACATGTCTGTGGTAGTGTGTACTGGGCCACACTGGGCCGTGCTGGGCTGTACTGGGATGTATTGGGCTGTACTGGGCCACACTGGGCTGTTGGGCTGTACTGGGATGTAGTGGACTATACTGGGATGTACTGGGCCTGTACTGGGATATGCCAAGTCTTACTGGGTTGTGCTGGACCATACTGGTCTGGACTGGGTCTGGACTGGGCTGTGCTGCCCCATACTGGTCTGTACTGGTCCATACTTGGCCATGAACTCCTCTGCTCGTCCATACTGGGCCATGCCGGGTTCTACGGGGCCACACTGGGACATACTGAGTGTTACTGGGTTGTGCTGGATCATACTGGGCTGTGCTGGATCATACTGGGCTGTACTGGATCATACTGGGCCATACTGGGTCATACTGGGCCATCCTTGGCCATACTGGGCTGTGATGGCCTGTACTGGCTTTTACTGGGCTGTATTGGTTTGTACTGGTCCATGCTGGGCTGTGCAGTCTGTACAGGCTCCCATTGGGCTATACTGGGTTGTATTGGGCCATACTGGGCTGTGCTGGAAGGTACTGGGCCATACTGGGTCATACTGGGTCGTGCTGGGCCTCATTAGACCATGGATGGGTAATGGATGCTCCAGAGTATGAGCAGCAGATACTGGTCTGGACTGGGCCATACTGGGGTGTGTGGAGCCGTACTGGGCTGTTCTGGGTTGTACTGGGCCATGCTGGGCTGTGTGCTGCTGTACTGGTCTGTACTGGTGGATAGATATGGGTCCATACTGGGCTGTTCTGGGCTGTACTGGGCCATGCTGGGCTGTGTGCTGCTGTACTGGTCTGTACTGGTGGATAGATATGGGTCCATACTGGGCTGTTCT
>NW_016690620.1:34928-39026 GCF_001604755.1 Lepidothrix coronata
GGATAGATATGGGTCCATACTGGGCTGTTCTGGGCTGTACTGGGCCATGCTGGGCTGTGTGCTGCTGTACTGGTCTGTACTGGTGGATAGATATGGGTCCATACTGGGCTGTTCTGGGCTGTACTGGGCCATGCTGGGCTGTGTGCTGCTGTACTGGTCTGTACAGGTGGATAGATATGGGTCCATACTGGTCTGTACTGGTCTGTATTGGTCCGTACTGGCCCCTCCCCTGTCCCCACAGGCCCCGCGGCGACGCCCAGACGGGACCAACATGGAGCCCTGAGAGGAGGTAACGGGATCACTGGGATCACTGGGATCTCCCTGGAGCTCATGAGAACACACAGGATCACTGGGATCACTGGGATCCCATGGAAACACACAGGGCACACGGGATCTCACGGGATCTCATAGGACAAATGGGATCTCGTGGGGTCTTTTGGGATCTCGTGGGATCCCCTGGGTCAGGCGGCACCCCACGGGAACGCACAGGGCGTGTGGGGTGCCACAGGATTCCGAGAGCTCTCAGGGGGATCCCTGGTGATCTGAGGGGATCTGGTGGGATACGACAGGTCCTGGCGGGATCTGACACATCCTGGGAGGCCGGGCAGGGTCCCCGGACCCCCCCAGCGCCCCCTGACCCCCTCTCCCCCCCGCAGGCGCCGCCGTGGGATGGCGAAGCTGCTGGTGCCGCTGGTGGTGCTGGGGGCGGTGGCGGGCGGGGCCCCCCCGGCCGCCCCCCGGTGCCCCCCGCGCTGCCTGTGCCCGGCGGCGGCGCCGAGCCCGACGCTGCTCTGCGCCCGCACGGGGCTGCTGGCGGTGCCGCCCAGCCTGGACCGCGGGGCCGTGGAGCTGCGCTTGGCCGACAACTTCATCGGCGCCGTGGGCCGCGCCGACTTCGCCAACATGAGCTCGCTGGTGCACCTGACGCTGTCGCGGAACGGGCTGCGCCGCCTGGCCCCCGGCGCCTTCGCCGACCTGCGCGCCCTGCGCGCGCTGCACCTCGACGGCAACCGGCTGCCGGCGCTCAGCGGGCCCCAGCTCCGCGGGCTGGCCAGCCTGCGCCACCTCATCCTGGCCAACAACCAGCTGGCCGCCATCGACGCCGCCGCCTTCGCCGCCTTCGCCGCCACCGTGGAGGACCTGGACCTGTCGCACAACAACCTGCCGGCGCTGCCCTGGGACGCCGTGGCCGCCATGGCCAGCCTGGCCACGCTCACGCTGGACCACAACCTGCTGGAGCGGGTGCCGGCGGGCGCCGTGGCGCGGCTGCCGCGGCTGGCGCGGCTCGACCTCACGGCCAACCGGCTGCGGGCGCTGCCGCCCGTGCCGGGCCCGCCGGGGCCGGCGCTGGCGGCCGGGGGGAACCCCTTGCACTGCAACTGCGAGCTGCTGTGGCTGCGGCGCGTGGCGCAGCCGGGGCGCCTGGAGACCTGCGCCACGCCGGCGCCGCTGGCCGGGCGGCTGCTGGGCGCCGTGCCCGAGGAGGAGCTCACGTGCCGGGCCCCCGCCGTCACCGCCGCGGCCGCCCACCCGCCCGCCGTCACCGAGGGGCAGCCGCTGCGCCTGGGCTGCGCCGCCGTCGGGGACCCCCCGCCCGCGCTGCACTGGCTGGGCCCCGACGGGCGCGTGGTGCACAACGGCTCCCGGCGCTCCGTGGGCGCCGACGGCTCCCTGGAGCTGCGCGTGGCCACCCTGCGCGACCACGGCGGCTTCACCTGCGTGGCCGCCAACGCCGCGGGAGAGGCGGCCGCGCGCGTCGACGTCGTGGTGGTGCCGCTGCCGGTGCCGCGCAGGGACCGGGACGGAGACGACCCCGAGCCCGGGCCCGGCCCCTCTGACATGGCCAGGGCGGGGGGCAACGAGACCTTTGGGGGGGCGGGGCCCGGGGAGCGGCGGGTGGTGGCGGCCGAGGTGACCGGGTCCTCGGCGCGCATCCGGTGGCTCCCCCAGCGCCACGTGCCCGGAGTCCGGATGGTGCAGATCCAGTACAACAGCTCCGCCGACGACGCCCTCGTCTACAGGTGGGGACTCCCGGGGGGGTCCTGGGGGGCTTGAAGGGGTCATGGGATGGCCTGGGGGGCTCTGTGGGCAGGGTTCAAGGGGGTCTTGGGGTGTCCTGGGGGGCTTTGGGGGGTCCCGGAGGCAAACAGGGACGTCATGGGAGGGCTCAGGGGTCTCAGAGGGGCTCTGGGAGGTCCTGGAGGGCTGTGGGAGGGGGCAGATCAAGGAGGTCTTGGAGTGTCCTGGGGGCTCTGGACAGTCTTTGTGGGGTCCTGGGGAGCACTGGGAGGCTTCTAAGGGTGGGTTAGGGGCCACTGCAGGGGTCCTGGGGGCTCTGGAGAATCTTTGGGGGGTCTTGGAGGGCTTCTGGGGGGGTCTTTGAAAGGTCCTAAGGAGGATCGGGGGGTCACAGGGGAGTCTTTGAGGGGTTTGGGGGAGGTTTGAAGAGGTTTCTCTGGCTCTTCGAGGGGGTTCAGAGCTGTCTCTGTGGAGTCCTGCAGGTCTCTGGGGGGGCTCGGGGGGGTCTTGGGGAGAGGGGGTCACACCCTCCCGACCCCCCCCAGGCTGCTGCCCCCCTCCACCCGCACCTTCGTGCTGCGGGACTTGGCCCCGGGGCGCCTCTACGAGCTCTGCGTGTCCGCGCTGCACGTGGCCGGGGACCCCCCCGCCGCCCCCCGCCCCCTCGGCTGCGTCTCCTTCGCCACTGCCGCCGCCCCCCCGGGCTGCGCCGCCCCCCCCCGGCCCCACTTCTTGGGGGGCACCGTCATCATCGTCATCGGCGCCGCCATCGCCGCCTCCGTGCTCGTCTTCATCCTCATCCTCACGGCGCGCTGGAAGGCGGCGGGGGCGCGGCGACCCCCGCCCGCGCTCACCAGCGTCTGCTCCCAGACCAACGGCGGCCCCCGGCCCGCGGAGCCCCTCGAGCTGCCCCCGCTGCCCCCCCTGCCGCCCGGGCCCGGGGGGGCGCTCGGGGAGGGCCCCGGAGGGGGTCCCGGGCTGGGAGGGTCCCGGGGGCTGTTCCCCAGCCACAGTTACCCCCGGCGGGCGCGCCCCCGACGCCACGGATCCCTCCCGCGGCTGGACGCGCCCGAGGGGACCCCCCTGGGACCCCTGCGCCCCTCCTTCGGCAGCACGCACTGGATGCTGGAGAGCACCGTGTGACGGGGGGGGGCGGTGGGACCTCCGCCCCCCGCCGGGACCCCCCCGCCCCTCCTTCGGCAGCACCCACCGGCTGGGGGGGGCGGGGGGAAAGGGGGCTCTGGGGGTGCTGCGGGGGGACACCCGGGGTGTCCCGGTGCAGCTCTGGGTGCTCCTGGGGACCCCCGGGTGGTCCCGGGTGACCAAGTGCGCCCCTGGGTGCTCGTAGGGACCCTGGGGGCGGTCCTGGGGACCCCTCAGGTGCTCCTGGGAGCCCCAACGCCCCCCCCCCCCGGTGCCCGGAGCACCCCTGGGCGCACGCCCCGCCCCCCCCGGGGCCCCGTGTGCCATCGGGCCCCCCCAGGTGTCCCCTGGACCCACCCGCCCTGGGGGCACCTGTATGCAACCCTGACCCCCCCGTGGGCACCCGGGGGCGGGGACCCACACCTGGGGCTTGTGTGCGCCCCGACACGCAAGGGGGGGTGTCCGGAAACGTACCCCCCCCAAGCCCGGGGCAGGACACCCCCCCGGAGAGTCTGCGACACGCGTGTGCCCCCCCGCCCCACGCAGGACACGCACCTGGGACTTGTGTGTGCGCCCCAAAATGTGTGTGCCCCCTCAAGACACGCGTGGGGGGGTCTCCCCCCGGAACTCGCGTGTGGCCCCCCCTCCCCGCCACGCGGTGCCCGGCGCGCCCCCCCCGCGGTGCCTTCGGCCGGGCCGGCGGGGCCGGGGGGGCCCCGCACACGCCACTGACATGTCTGCACAGATGACACGAGACCCGCAGCCCCCCAAACCCCCCGGGGAGGGGGGCAAAGGCGGGGGGGCTCCCAGGAGGCCTGGGCCCCCTCCCCCGTGTGTCCCTTCCCCCCCCCCCGTGGCCTCTGAATCCCCCAACTCGGCCCGGGGGCTCCTATCTGGCTGGTCTGGATAACCCTGGGGGGGCTCCCCCAGCCCCCC
>NW_016690620.1:40445-52633 GCF_001604755.1 Lepidothrix coronata
GGTGGAGGGAGGGCACAGGTCACCTGTAACCCTTCCCACGGTGGGTGTGCCATGGCCTCGGGGACACCCACACACCTGTGTCCCTTCCCGGGGGGGGGGGAACCTGCACACCTGTGTGCCCTCCCAGGTGTGTCCTCGCCCACCCCCGTGGCCTTGGGGGCTCAGGTATATCCAGGGGGCCCTCGGGGCTCGGGGGACCTTGGCGATGGCGTCGGCACTGCTGGTGACACTGGTGGCCTTGGTGGCCGTGCTGGGTGGGGGGGTGGAGGCCCAGTGCCCCAGCCCCTCCGAGGTGCGCACCGCCAACGGGACCCGCCTGTGCGCCCTGCTCTACACCGACGACAGCCCCTACTACGACCAGTGCTGCGCCGGCGACGTGCTGGAGGTGGAGCCGGGCAGCGACGTGCCCTACATGCCCTACAAGTGGTCCGGCACCATCTCCTCGCTCGTGGTGGGCACCCGCTGCGAGCTCAACGTGTGGTCGCGCAGGGGCAAGGAGGGCAACACGCGGCGCTTCAGCGCCGGCGCGGTGCCGCGGCTGCAGGAGGTGCACCGGGGGCTCTTCGGAGACTGGAACGACGCCATCCGCGGGTACTACTGCACCTGCAAGTGAGGGCACGGCCGCGCGGGCAGGGGGGCAGAGCCAGGGGGGACAGCGAGTCAACGTGGGCCAATGCAAGTCAACGTGAGTCAACGTGCGCCAAGTCACACCAACGTGGGCCAACACACGGCAACGCAGGCCAAGACGAGTCAACCTCGGCCAACGTGAGTCAACACAAGTCAACGTGGGCCGCGTCACGCTCCTCGTGAGCCCACACGTGTCCCATGGGCCGACACGTGTCAACACGGCCATGACCTGTGGCTGCCCCGCCTCCTGTAGGAAATAAAGCCCTGAGGCAGCAGCAGCTCCTGCCTGGGGGGTGTTTCATAGGGGGGGGTCACCAGCCCCCCCCAGGGGTCTTTCAGTGGGGAGAAAGGGGGTCCCCACACCCCACAGGCCGTGACTCCCCCTTTCCCCCAGAGGGGATGCAGGTAGTGCCCACAGGTGTGTCCCCCCCCAAAGAACCACACGTCACACGGGGGGCTCCAAAAGGACACGTGTAATTTGGGGGGGCCCCGTGTCCCCCCCCGGGCCCCCCCGTCCCGCACGGTACAAAACCCAACGATATAAATATCACTTTGTTAAAAAACAATATGGGGGGGAAAACCAACAAAAAAACCCAAAATCAACAAAAATGGGGAGTGGGGAGGGCCGGAGGGGACCCCAAATCAGTAGTGTGGTGGAGGGGCTGTAGTTCTGGGGACCCCCCATGGAGATGTGGAGGGGCCAGAGCCCAGTGCCCAATAGGAGTAGAAAAAGGAGATTAAAAGAAACAAAAAAGGAGGGAAATGCCCCAAAATGGGTCCAAAAGGGGGGGGGTAGTGGGGTGAGTCCCTCACTCCCCAAATCTCTGACAGGAAGGAGGAAGAAAGGGAGCACCAGGATAAGCCCCCCCACCCCCCAAAATCTCTGCCTGGGGGAGGGCACCGGCATTAGCCCCTGCACCCCCAAATCTCCAGGGTGATGCCGTCCCCCACGCCCCAGATCTCTGCTGGGGGGGCCCGCGGCACTGAGTGCCCCCCCAGCTCAGTAGTACAATTTGGGGGGCCGGCGCCCCTCGCCAGCGCCCCACCAGTAACGTCCCAGTGCCGCTCCAGTTCGGGGGTGCCAGTGAGAAGGAGGAGGAGGTCGGGGGGGTCTCCCCCCTCCGTGGGGGGGTCTCACCGGAGCCGGTGCTGCCGCATGAGGGGGACGATGCAGGCGGGGGGGCCCGCGACCCCCAGGAAGGGGTGTCGGAGCAGCTCCGGGGCGCTCGCCCGCTGCGCCGGGTCCCGCACCAGCATCCGCTCCAGGAACCCCTTGAGGGAGGGTGACACCTGGGGGGGGCAGAGGTGGGGTCAGACACCCCCAGGGCCCCCCTGGGAGTGGGGACCCCCCCTCTCCGAGTTACCTTGTGGCCGTTCTTGAGCCGGGGGGGGAGGTTGTCGCGGATCAGCTTCATGGCCTTGAGGGGGGGCTCGTTGAAATAGGGGGGCTCCCCGTCCACCATCTCGATCACCATCACCCCCAGAGACCAGATGTCCACCTGGGCGGGGGCCGCCAAAAAGAAAAGGGGGGGGCTTGAGGGGGAGGCTGCCTGGAGCTCCTCAAACCCACCCTGTGCACCCCTAAACCCACCCCAAACCCTTTGCCTACTCCCCCACAAGACCCACCTTGTGGCTGTAGGGCAGGTGGGAAATGGGCTCAGGGTTCCACGCCAGACATCCCAAACACCCCTAAACCCACCCCGTGTCCCCCAAATCCACCCCATAACCCCCCAGCCCCACCTCTGGGCCGTAGGGCAGGCGGGAGATGAGCTCGGGGGCCATCCAGTACGGGGTCCCCACCAGCGACTTGCGCCGCGGCACCTCCTTGTTCACTTGGGCGCAGAACCCAAAATCCGAGAGTTTCACCTGTGAACGGAGCCGGGGGCGGTCAGGGCTGGGGGCAGGGAGGGCCAGCGGGGCCCGGGGGGGGTTTTGTTGGGGGTAGGGGGGCCGTACCCGCCCGTCATGCGTGAGGAGGATGGAGTCGCTCTTGATGTCGCGGTGGATGACGCCCTGGGCGTGGAGCACGGCGAGCGCCCGCAGCACCGACAGGCACACGGCCGCAATCTGCTCCTCCGTCATCCTGCACACGGTGGGGGGGGTCAGGGGGTGTGGGGTGGCACAGGAAGCACCCAGGGAGAGGGAACCGGGGGTACCTGGTGTGGGTGACGATGTCGGTCAAGGCGCCGCCCTCCAAGAACTCCATGACCACCCAGAGCTCGTCGCCCACCAGGTAACTGTTGTACATCTCCACCACGTTCTCGTGCTGGTAGTCCCGCATGATCACCACCTGCGAGGGGGGCACGTGGTGCTGGGACCCCCGAGACCCACTCAGCCCCGTCAGGGGGAGCCCTGGGGGGTCCCCTCTGCCCTCACCTCATTGAAGAGCAGCTCCCGCCGCTGCTGCTTGCGCAGGTCCATCTTCTTGACGGCCACGAGCTTGCCGGAGCCGCGCACGGTGGCGATGCACACGATGCCCGTGGAGCCCTCCCCGATCTTGATGAAGTTGTCCAGGTACGTGCGGGGGTCCCCGGGGTCCACCACCATCTGCAGCGCCGCCCGGAACTGCTCGTGGGACACGCGCTGGGGCCCCCCCGGGGCGGGCGGGGGGCCGGGGGGCCGAGAGGCCGGAGGGTCCGGCCCGGGGGGCGGTGGCTCCGGGGCCTTGGGGCGCGGGGGGCCGGGGGCGTGGGAGGAGGAGCCGGGACCGCCGGGGCCACCGGCGGGGACCGGCCCGTTGGGCGTCACCTCCTGCGGGCGTCCCGGCCGGTGCTCTGCCTGCAGGGAGAGGGGGACGGGGGGGTCAGACCCCTGAAATCCCACAGGATCTGTGCCCCGGAGTGTTGGGAGCCAACGCCGGGGCCTCCAGCCAGAGGCCAAAGGAAAGGTTTGAGTGGGGAAGAGGAAGAGGAAGGCGCTCTGGGGCAGAGGATGCAGCACCGGGAAGGACAGGGCGGCTGTGGAAGCCTTCAGCACGGCCTGATCCCCACCAGAGCGTGGGAGCTGTGAGGAAGAGGAGCAGAGAAGCCACTTCCAAGAAAGAAGAGAAAGAAGCAGAGTGAGGAAGGGGACGAGGAAGAAGAGAAAGCTGCTCTGATGCCAAGGACAGGGCACCAGGAAGGTGGTGGATTCCACTGCAGTCATGAGAAAGAGCAGCAGAGAAACCACTTCTAAGGAAGAACAGGAAATGCAGAGCGAGGAAAAAGAGAAAGCAAACAAAACTGCTCTGATGCCAAGGACACGGCACCAGGAAGGGAAGCAGGTGGATCCCACTGGAGCCATGAGGAAGAGGAGCAGAGAAGCCACTTCCAAGGAGGAAGAGCGGAAGCAAAGTAAGGAAGAGGAAGAGAAAAAAGAGGAAGCTGCTCTGGTGCCAAGGACACGGCACTGGGAAGGGAAGCAGGTGGCCTTTGGCACACGCTGATCCCGCTGGAGCCGCGAGGAAGAGGAGCAGAGACGCCGCTCCCGAAGAGCAAGAGGAGGATGAGGAAGAGGAGGAAGAGCCCGGGGTGGGACCCCCATTTACCTGGGCGGGGGGGCCCCGGGAGGGGTCGGTGTCGGCGCGGGGGTAGGTGTGGAAAGGGCGTCCGGGCTGCGGCGCCGTCTTCGGCCCCGCTCCGGGAGCGCCGGGAACGCCGGGAATGTCGGGGGGCCGCAGGTCGGGCCCCGAGAGCGGGCGCTGCTCGCGGGGGGGGGGCCGGGGGGCCCCCTCACCAGCCGAGCTGGACTTGGGGCGCTTCTCCTCCCGCCGCAGCCCCCCGGGGCCGGGTGCGGTCGGGGGGTCCCGCTCGGCAGCACCTTTGGGGGGTCTCGGCTCCGGCTCCCCCCGGCCCCCCCGGCGGCTCTTCCCGGGGGGGGCCAGGCCGTTCTCTGGGCAGGGGGCGGCCCGGGGGGGGCAGGGGGGGCTGTCCCGGCGCAGGGAGTTGGAGCGGGACACGGACACGGCCTCCAGCTCGTCCAGGAGCCACGCCAGGGTCCCATCCCGGCCCCCGGGGGTCCCATCCCGGGGGGCTTTGGAGCCGCGAACGATGGGCTGTGGGGAGGGGGGGGACAGAACACGGGGAAAACGGGGAGAAAAGGGAAAAAAACAACGAAAAATGAAATGGAATGTCGGGGAGAGAGAAGGGATGGAGGGGGTGGACAGGAGGGAATGGGGGCACGGGGGACACAGTGGGATGGAGAGGGTGGGGGGGGTGAGGAGCAAATGGGGAAGAATGGGAGGTGTGGGAATGGGGGGGTGGGAATGGGAGGGGTGTGGGAATGGGAAAGGTCCTTGACTTGGGGCACAGACTTAAAAAAATGGGAAAATACAGCATAGGGGAGGGATCAGGTGGGAATGACCCTAAATTCCTGTGGGATGGGCTTGTTCCAAGTGTGGGGAGGAGTCTCAGCTGGGTGGTCTCTGTCCTGGGGGTCCCCAATGCTCCCTCACCTGCTCCAGGACACTGCAGGTAGAGGGGATGGACCCAAATTCACCCCAGTTTGGATTTTTGGTCCTAAAGAGAGGGCAGGAACACTTCCCTGCTCTGTCACCCTCCAATTTCCCCCTGCTTCCCCCCAAAGAGGGGGTGGGGACCCAACTACCACTCCCCTGCTCCGGGACCGCCCCCCCCAACAGCCCAGACCTCGTGGGGGCTGTGAATGGCCCCCTGACCCCCTCTCCTGACAGCCCAGACCTCGGAGGGTTCCCCAATACCCCCAAGGATCCTCTCTGTTTTGGGGCCCACGAACGGTTCCTCAATCCCCCTCAGGGATCCCCCCACCCTGTGGGGCCTGTCGACTGTCCCCAAATTCCCCCCCGGGGATCCCCCGTTTTGAGGCCCAGGTCGCCCACCTTTTGGGGGGCGCGGATGGCGGTGATGCAGGCGGGGTCCACGAGGGGCTTGGGGCGCCGGGCCGACTCCTCGAGCAGCCCCTGCCACTGGCGGGGCAGCCCCGTGAAGCGCTGCTCGGACGGGTCGTACCCCGTGTGCACCCGGTGCTCGAAGTTGGACGGGGCCGAGATCTCCACCCGCTTCTTCTTCTTGGAGAACATGGCGAGGGGGGCACCTGGGAACGAGGGGGGACGGGTGAGTGGGACACCTGGGAACGAGGGGAGAAAGGGGAGTGGGACACCTGGGAACGGGGGGAGAAAGGGGAGTGGGACACCTGGGAACGGGGGGGGCGGGTGAGCGGGACACCTGGGAACGGGGGGGACAGGGGAGTGGGACACCTGGGAACGAGGGGGGACGGGTGAGTGGGACACCTGGGAACGAGGGGAGAAAGGGGAGTGGGACACCTGGGAAAGGGGGGGGACAGGGGAGTGGGACACCTGGGAACGAGGGGAGAAAGGGGAGTGGGACACCTGGGAACGGGGGGAGAAAGGGGAGTGGGACACCTGGGAATGGGGGGGGACAGGGGAGTGGGACACCTGGGAACGAGGGGAGAAAGGGGAGTGGGACACCTGGGAACAGGGGGGACATGGCACAGGATCAGTGCCATCCTACAGTTCCAGCTCGGAGGATTTTGGGAATGGGATCCCATTAATCGGCACCGAATCCCTCTGGGAATGGTCCCAAAATCTCAGGGATTTGGGCTGGATCTGTTTTTCCCACTTTTGCTGCTCCTGGGGGCCAATCTCCTGCTGTTTTCCCCCATTTTTTCCATCTGCTCCCGTAGGTTCAATCCTGCCTCCCAGGCTCTGGAATTCTGCTGCCTCCAAGTCTTTCTCTCCATTTTTCCCAACTTTTGAGGTTTTTCTCCTCAAATTCATGATCCCTTGGGCAACTTTTTCTCCTCCTCCACTTTCATACTGCTCAAAATCTGCTGGAATTCCGTATATTCCCCATTTTTCCTGCTCATCCCGGGCTGATCCTTCCTTCCACCTTTCCGGGATCCTCCCTGAGCTGCCAAAATCCCATTTCTGGGTGGAAAATCCTCCTGGACTGGGGAAGTAATGGTCAAATTCAGAGTGGGGCGATTAACATCTGCTGGGTTTGGGTTTGTGCTGCTGGAAATTCCATGGGAAAGATTCTCGGAGGAACAAGGTGCAGCATTCCCTGCCTCCAGACACCAAATCCACCTGATTTCACCCCAAAAATATCCTTTTTTTGGGGCTGGTGGGGGAAAACCAACAGCACTGGGGCAGGGGGGCAGAGGGATCCTGGAGAATTCCAGAGGGTGGGATGCAGGTCAGGAGGAGGTTAAAACCCCCCGAACATTCCTCAGTCCTTTGCAGGTCACATTCCCTGGATCCCGCTGGGTTTAATTAGTAACCAATTAACAAGGAACCGACTCAGCACACAGGGTGCAGCATTCTCATATTTCCCCCCCAAATTCCCCCCAAACCAGCGCTGTTCTGGCTGTATCCTGGTGGGAATTGTGGTGCCACCTTCAGCATAAAAAATAAAAGGAAAAATAACGGAAAAAAGGGTGCAGGGAGGTGATTCCTGTCCTTCCCATAAACCCCAAATCTTCTTGCAGGAAGAGCCACCTCGGTGGAAAATCCCTGAGCTGGCTCTTCTTTCCACAGAATCGTTTTCCCGGTGCCAGCAGGGGCAGGGACAGATTTGAATCTCTCCAGTTCTGGGTTTTCCACAAAAAAAATTCCAGCAGCAGTTTGGGATCCTTGGGAAGCAGCTCCTGAAGGTGGGGATGGATCAAAGCTCATCAAGAAGCCCCGAAAACTCCCGGAATTCCGAGGGAACCAGTGAAGGTTATGTTTTCCTGCCCCGCATGGATCATCCTGAGGATTCCTGGAGCTCCCTCCCAGCTCCGGGGTCACACCTGATATCCCAAATCCCAGCCAGCCCTGCTGGGGGCGGGTTGGGAGGCGTCGCTCCAGGTGCTGTTTTCCTTAAATAAAACCCCAGGAAGGGAAGCGGCACCGGGCGGGTCCCGTACCTGGGACAAATCCCAGGATTCTCCCCATGGGGTCACATTCCCGGGGCCGGGAGGGCGGAAGGACGTGGCCGGGCCGTGCCGGAGGGTTCTGGAGCCGCGCCGGGAAGGGCGGGTTGGACTGGAAGGGCTGGATCTGCCGGGAGGGGGAGGAGGAAGAGGAGGAGGAAGAGAAGAGGTGTTGAAAAGCCTCAGAAAACCGGCCCCAGGAGAGGAATCCTGGAATTCCAGGAATCCGGCGACCCCTGTGGAGGCCACACAAAGTCAAAGGGGATTCGTTTCCTTCCTTAAAGGAAAACTTCCCGGAACCGGGACATCAAAGGTTCTGGGAAGGGGATCAGCACGTTCCAGGGATTGCTGGGAAAAGAGGAAAGGGGGAAAGAGGAGGGGGAAAAAGGAACGGAGAAAGGGAGGAAGAAAGAGGAGGAAAATGAAAAAAGGAGAGAAAAAACAAAGAACAAGAAGAAGGGAAAGGAGGAAAAATGGGGAAAACAAAAACAAAGATCAAACAGAAGGAAAAGGGAAAAGTAACAAAAAGGGGGAAAGACACAAAAGAAGGGAAAAGAGGAAAAAGGGAAAAAAGAAAAAGGGGAAAAGAAAAAAAAAGGGGAAAAGGAGGGAGTTTCTGGTGGAATTTCTCTCCTTTCCCACAGCAAAAAGTTTCCTCCAAGCTGTTCCTCAGGAATCCAAGGGATCCCAAATTCCCCAGCTTGGCCTATTTTTTTCCTCCTTTTCCTTGGAGGAGCAGCGATGGGAACACCAGGAAGACATTGGGAACTGCGATTTCCCTCCCCAACCTGGAGGAAAACCCCCCGGTTTTAAGGAGTCGAGACGTTCATGAGGATTTCCAGTGCCCGGAATTCCTGACTCAAATCCGGAGGAAACGCTGGGAAAATCCATCCAAGGGCCCTGGATAGAGCAGGGCGACGAGACCCCCCCATGGGGATGGGATAAAGAATTCCAGGGAATTTCTGGATCTGTTTCCTACCTGCCAGGAAGGGGAAACTCTCCCACCTCAGCTCCGCATTCCGGACCCTCCGGGAAAAGCGCTGCACGGAAATAACGGAACTCTCTCAGGATCAGCCCCAAACCCCCACTTTGGGGGCTTTATAGGATGAGGGAGGGGCAGGGGGTAGACCCGTATCTCGACTCTCTGAAATTCCAGGACCCCCCCGAGGACTTGGGGAGCCCCAAACTCCCCTCCAAACCCATCCCCCCCAATCCCACCACATCCCTGACCCCAAAATTCTTTGGCCTTAGGGGTCCCTCAAACCCCCCCTGAGCCCCCCAAGGCCCCCTCAGCGCCCCAAATCTGCCCTTAAGGCCCCTCAAATTTCCCCTCAGCCCCCTAAATCCGCCCTCCAGCCCCTCAACACCCCCTCGAATCCCCCCTTCAGCACCCCTTCCTCAGTCCCCCACATCCCCCTTTCACCCCCTCAAATTCTCCCTTTGGCCCCCCAGACCCGCCCCAAAGCCCTCCTAACCCCTCTCAGAGGCCACTCGGTCTCTCTCCGACCCCTCCCCGTCCCCTCGGACCCCCGTTTCCCCTCTCGGCCCCCCCTCGGCCCTCACTCGGCCGCCGCCGCCATGTTGCGATCGACACACATCCGGGTCCTCCCCGCCCGCGTCGCCGCGGCGACAGACCACGCCCTCGGGGGCGGGATTATAGGTTAGTGAGCGGGGCGTGACCAGCCCAATATGGGAAAAGAGGCGTGGCATGAGGAACGACTGAAGCAAATATGGGTAAAGGGGTGGGGTTTAGAGCGGGATGGGTGGAGTTTAATGCTGAAGGGGCGGGGCCTGAAGCGGAAGTTATACTCAACGTGCTGTTAGGGCGGGATTAAAAGGGAGAGCGTCCAATCGCGGGGCGAGTAGCGGGGATTGGCAGTCGCGCTGTCCAATCGGATCACGGTGCGCTGGAAGCCGGGTAAGATGGCGGCGTTGTGAGGGGAGCGTTCCTGGGACACCCCCGGGCGGCTCTGACTGTGTGTTCTCCTCCCCTCAGAACCCCCGGAGATGCCGCTCCGCGCCGTGCTCAGGGCCGCGGCCTCGCTGCGCCGCTGCGGTGCGTATTTATCCCACCCAAAACCACTCCGTCCCCGGCTATCCCCGCAAACAAACCCGCCCCCCCAACCCACTGACCCCTCTCTGTGTTCTCCCCCGCTTTCCATCCCCCACTGACCCCCCTTTCCTTTATCCCCACCCCCACTGACCCCTTTTCTGTGTCCCCCCGCAGGTCCAGGACCGTCACTCCCCACCACCGCCACCCCTCTCTTTCTCCCCGCTCTCCCGCCGCCGCCCCCCAGACCCGCCCCCATGGCCACGCTGAATCAGATGCACCGCAAGGGCCGCCCCGCGCCGCCCCCCCGCAAACTGGGGCCCACTCAGGGCCGCCCCCAGATCAAGGGGGTGGTGCTGAAGAACCTGATCCGCAAGCCCAAGAAGCCGAACTCCGCGAACCGGCGGTGCGTGCGGGTGCGGCTCAGCACGGGCAAGGAGGTGGTCGCGTTCGTGCCCGGCGAGGGGCACAACCTGCAGGAGCACCACGTGGTGCTGGTGCAGGGCGGCCGCACCCAGGACCTGCCCGGCGTCAAACTCACCGTGGTCAGGGGCAAGTACGACTGTGCCCACGTGCAGAAGAAGAAATGAGAGTGGGGGTCACCCCCCTCGGGGGGCCCGAGCGGGGGAGTAGCTGCGCCAGGGGGTGCGAAGCGAGAATTAAAGGCGGTTCGTTGTGCGAGGGTTGTGCTGTTGGAGTCGTGTTGGGGGCAATGGGGAGAGGGTTGGAGGGGGTAGGGGTGGTGGGAAGGGTCGTGGGAGCATTGGAAAGGGGCCTGGGGGGGGATGTGGGGGTCTAGGGACACTGGGAAGAGTCGGGGGGGGACCTTTGGGCACTGGGGGGGAAAACTGGGGACCTAGGAGGGGCAGCTGGGGGCACCGGGGGGGTCCTGGGTGGTCACTGGAGGGTCTCGGGGAGGTGACCAGGAGGGTCCATGTTGGGATGTCACTGAGAAGGGTCCTGGGGGGGTCCTTGGGGGTTTCCTGGGTCGTCACTGGGGGATCCTGGGAAGTCACCGGGGGTGTCCTGGGGGGATCACCGACCACCGGTCCAGCCGGCTGGCCAGAGTACTCGGGCGGGCGTGGCCTGGGCGCTCCGGCGGCGCGTGCCCGCCCCCCCGTCCCGCCCCTTCCGCCACGTGACGCCCGCGGTGCCGGTGCCCAAGATGGCGGCGCGCAGGGCGCTGCTGGCGGCGCGGGGGGTCGTGGGGCGCGGCCGGCGGGGGGCGGCGGCGGAGGGGGCCGGTGCCGCTCCCGGTTTGGGGAGCGCGGGGCGGAACCGCCTGTACGAGCACGTGCGCGAGGGGCTGAGCGCGCGGCCGCAGCTCGACGTGACCGCGCTGAGCGAGAGCGACGTGGAGCGGCGGCGCGGGCCGCTGGGGGGCGCTGAGCTGCGCGAGATCGTGAGGGGCGGGGCCGTGCGGGGGCGGGGTGAAAATATGGGCGGGGCTTTACCCGAAATTGGGCCGGGGGCGGGGTCTACGCGGGGGGCGGGGCCTACTATAAATACGGTGGGGGGAGGTGTGTGGAGCCCTCCGGGCCGATGGGGAGGGGGGTCTTTGGGGGGGCGTCCACCTTAACCACGCCCTCCCCTCACATCCCCCAAAAGGTGCAGGTGTGGTCCCGGCTGGGGCAGGTCCGGGATGGCATCGCCCGCCTGGAGGCCGAGAAGGGGCAGGTGGCCCAGGGGGTCCGGGAGCTCATGGTGAGACCCCCGAGACCCCCAGCAACCCTCCCTACATGCCCCAGTTCTGCATTGGACCCCCGCGGGTTCCTCCAGCCCCACTCTGCCCCCCAGAACCCCCTCAGGATCCCCCAGTTTCCCCTGAGACCCACCAAGACTCCCCACTGGGGTACCCCTGCTCCCCCCTCTGTCCTTCCCAGGACCCCCTGGTCCCCACTGGTGCCCACTCAGTTGCCCCATAACCCCCCTGGACCCCTCAGGTTCCCCCCCCCCCGAGCTCCCCAAGCCCCCCTGAACCCCCCCAGACCTGCCTCTGTCTCTCCCCCCAGGCGTCCCACGACAAGGCGACGGCGGAGTCGGTAGGAACAGGCTTTGGTGGGGCTGAGGGAAGGGGCGGGGACCCCCCCAGTGCTCCCCCGTACCCCCTGATCGTGGCCCCCCCTGCAGCTCCCGGCGTACGCGGCGTTGCGGGCGCGGGGCCGGCAGGTCCGGGGGCAGCTCCGGGAGCTCGAGGCCGAGGAGTCCGACCTGGAGCAGAGGTTCTACCTGGGGGCCCTGCAGCTGCCCAACTGCACCCACCCCGCTGTGGTGAGCCCCAACCCCCCCCAAACACCCCGTGCAGCTGCCCAACTGCACCCACCCCGCTGTGGTGAGACTGGAGGGCTCCTGACCCCCTCCCGTGCCCCCCCAGCCCGTCGGGGACCAGAGCCAGGCCCGGGTGCTGGAGGTGGTTGGGGAGAAACCAGGTACGTGGGAACTGGGGGGGAAGGAGGAGGAGGAGGAGGGTTCTGAGGAGAAAAGAGGTCCTGGGGAGGGGGGATGAAGACACTGGGAGGGCTCCTGGGTGAGGAAGAAGAGGGTCTGCGGGGAGGAGAAGGGTCCAGGGGAGGGTGAGGAGGATCTGGGGAGTGGGGAGAAGGGTCTGGGGGTGATGAAGGGT
>NW_016690620.1:53402-58727 GCF_001604755.1 Lepidothrix coronata
CCTGTTCAGGGTGGGGATGCTCCCAGGTGTTACACAGGTGTCCCACACGTGTTCCCTGTCGCAGGCGCCTGTCCCACGTGTCGGGCCATCGCTCCTATTACCTGTTCAGGGTGGGGATGCTCCCAGGTGTTACACAGGTGTCCCACACGTGTTCCCTGTCGCAGGCGCCTGTCCCACGTGTCGGGCCATCGCTCCTATTACCTGTTCAGGGTGGGGATGCTCCCAGGTGTTACACAGGTGTCCCACACGTGTTCCCTGTCGCAGGCGCCTGTCCCACGTGTCGGGCCATCGCTCCTATTACCTGTGTGGGGCCGGGGCACTGCTGCAACACGCGCTCGTCTCCTTCACCTTGGGGAAGCTGTTGCCCAAGGTATGGGGGGCTGGAGGGCCCGGGGGGCTCTGGGGGGGTCCAGGATCCAGGGATGGTCTGGTCAGGCCCCACGTGCCCCTGATGACCCCCTTTTCCCTCAGGGTTTCCTGCCCATGACG
Source organism: Lepidothrix coronata (assembly GCF_001604755.1). Lineage (NCBI taxonomy): Eukaryota > Metazoa > Chordata > Aves > Passeriformes > Pipridae > Lepidothrix > Lepidothrix coronata. Next base: position 53,892 of record NW_016690620.1, read on the forward strand.
GTCCCTGACCTGCTCCGAGGCGCCGTTTTTGTGAGTGACCCCCCGTGCCCCCGACCCCCTGACCCTCCGGGACTCCCCTGACCCCTCCTGACCCCTGTGACCCCCAGGAGGGCTGTGGGGTGCAGCTCAGTGCCACCCCCTCGCCTGTTTACACCATCGACCCATCGCGCTTCGAGGATCTTTGCCTGGCTGGGACCTCGGAGGTGGGAATTGCAGGTGGGAAATTGGGCAAAATGAGGGGGAGGAGCGGGGAAAAACAGGGGAAAAGGGTGGGAAGGGGGGGTGCAAACAGGTTTGGGGGGGCTCCGTGTGCCCCCTGGCCCCCTCAAACCCAGCCTCTGGCCCAGGGTATTTCATGGACCACGCGGTGCAGCTGCAGAACCTGCCCATCAGGTACGGGGGGGGTCTCCCCCCACTCCAGCTCCCCTTTCCCTTTTGGGGTCCCTTCACCCCTTCTCAGGGAGTCCTGGGCATTTAGGGCACCCCCCAACAGCCCCTTTTCCCCCTCAGGGTCGTCTGTTCCAGCACCTGCTACCGCGCCGAGACCGACACGGGGCGGGAGCCGTGGGGGCTCTACCGTGTCCACCAGTTCACCAAGGTACTGGGAGCACTGGGAGGCCCCCCCGGGGGGTGCAGGAAAGGGGAGGTCAGCCCTGCATGCCCCCCAAAGGTGGAGATGTTCGGGGTGACGGCGACGGAGCGCGGGACGGAGAGCGAGGAGCTGCTGGCCGAGTTCCTGGGACTGCAGAAGGAAATCTTCTCGGAGCTGGGGCTCCATTACCGGTGAGGGGGGTTTTCGGGGTGTCCCCTCTATGTGTGTCACCCCAAAATCCCTCGTGACGCCCCTAAATCCCCCCCACTGCCCGCAGGGTCCTGGACATGCCCACGGAGGAGTTGGGGCTCCCTGCATACCGCAAGTTCGACATCGAGGCCTGGATGCCTGGACGGGGCAAATACGGGGAGGTGAGGGGGGACATGACCCCAGAATTCCAGGAGGACCCTGATATTTCGAGGGGTGTGCAGGGTGATCCCCCCCTAGGCCATCCAAGGGCAGAGACCCCCCTGTTTATGGGACAGCTGGAGGATTCCCCCCCACTTTTATAGCAAATCAGGAGATTGACCCCCATTTAGGGGGTCCCTGGAGTGGGGGCGGGTGTCTCCCAAAACCCTCAGAACTCTCTTTTTGAGCCTCACCCCCCAGATCTCCAGTGCCTCCAACTGCACCGACTACCAGAGCCGGCGGCTGAACATCATGTACAGCGATGGGAGGGGCCGCCTGCGCCACGCCCACACGGTGGGTCCCCGAGCCCTGGGGCGGGGGTCCCCAAAACCTCGGGGGAGGCCTCCAAGCCCCCCTAAACCCCCTGACCCCTCCAGGTGAATGGCACAGCCTGCGCCGTGTCCCGGATGCTCATCGCGCTCCTGGAGAGCAACCAGCTGCCGGTAGGTTTAGGGGGGCCTGGAGGGGGGTTCCCGTGGGGAACTGGGGGTGCAGGGAGGGCTCACCCCACCCTGCCTCCCCCTTGTCCCCCAGGATGGCCGTGTCCGTGTTCCCCCAGTCCTGCAGCCCCTGGTGGGGCAAGAGGTGCTGTCCCCACCCCCCGCACCCCTCCTGCGCTACATCGGCCCCAACCAGCCCGGGGGGGGCCCCGGGGGGGACCCCAAAAACAGGGCGGACACTAGGGGGGGCCCCTGAGGCGAGGGGAGCCCTGGGAGGACCACGAGGGCAGGAGTCGGACAGAACATGGATGGACATGGGCTGACAGGGACACACGTGAGACAGGACAGACGTGATGTGGAACACGTGTTACGTGTGCGACACATCACGGGCGGGACACCCCCTTGTCTGCGTCCCTTGCAATAACAAGTCCTGAAATAAAGTCTTGTACCCCCCTCCATAAGCTGCAGCCCGTGGGCACACGCGTGTTCTGCTGTCTGTGCCCTGGGGGTGCTCTGGGCACACGCGTCCCCCCCCACGTGTGTTCCCTGCACGCACACACGCGCCAGCACACACGTGTCCCGCACACACAGACACATCCCTGAACACACGCGTCTCTTCCCTCCTTTATTTCCCGTTGTCCCCCCAGCCTCCCGTGGCCCCCCCAGGCCTGGGGGTGGGCAGGGACAGCTTTGGGGGCTCCTCCACACTGGGGGGTGGGGGAAGGACCCCCGAGTCCATGCAGGGGCTCCCTGGGGGCCCCTCAGTCTGGGCAGCGCCCGCTGTTGATGACGATATCGTCGTACTCTTCCTGTGGGGGGAGGCAGTTTGAGGGGGCTGCAGGAATTTGGGGGGGCTGCCTGGAGCCCCCTCAGCTTACGAGAGGAGCCCAAGGGGTTTTTGGGTGCTGTTTTGGGGTGCTGTTTGTTCTGGGGGGGGTTACTGACCTCACTGTCCTCGGCCCCCCTCTCGCTGTCGCTGTCATCGCTGTCGCTGTCGCTGGGGGGGTCCTGGGCCCCAAAGTGCCGCAGCAGGGGGGGCAGGCGGGGGTCGGGGCGGCGCCGGGCGCTGTACAGGGGGGTGTACCCCGAGAACGTGCGGGGGTCGGGCCGGGCACCCCCCCGCAGGAGGCACTCGGCCACCTCGGGGCTCTGCGCCTCCACGGCCAAGTGCAGGGGGCTGCGGCCGCAGCTCGGCTCCTGGGGGGGGCACAGCGGGGTCAGGGGGGGCTCTGGGGGGCTTGAGGATCCCCCAGCCCGCTTTGGGGGGCACCCACCGGCCTGTCGGGGTCGGCACCCGCGCGGAGCAGCAGCTGCACCAGCTCCAGGTCCCGGCGCAGGACGGCGACGTGCAGGGGGGTGTAACCTGGGAGGGGGAAAGGGGAGTCGGGGGGTCCCCAAAACCATGAGCCATGTCACTGTGTGACCCCTACCCCAAACTGTGTCGCCAAACTGTGTTCCCAACTTTCCACACAGCCCCACGGCGTCCTGCAACCCCCCGCCATGTCCAACCGCCCCCCCGTGTTCCCCCCAAAACCATGTGTCCCACCCACAAAACCACGTTCCTACAGTATTCCACCACCCCCTGCCCTGTCCCTCCCACCAAAACTGTGTCCCCACAGTATCCCCCCCCTCCCCTGCCGTGCCCCCCACTCTCTGCTGTGTCCCCCACGTCCCCAGTGTGCGCTCTGGACCCCCCCTCACCGTCATAGTTGACGCTCTCCAGCTGCGCCCGCAGCTCCTCCTCCTCCTTCTGGTGCTCCGGGGGGGTCCCCGATGTGCCCTGCGGCTCCGAGGGGGTCTCCGGGGGCTGCCGGGGCTCGGGGGCCGCCTCCAGGAGCTCCCCCAGGAGGGCGCGGGCACAGGCGGGGTGCCCCTCACGACAGGCGAGGTGCAGGGGCGTGTGCCCCCCCCGCTCCCGCACACAGAGCCCTGCACCCGCCGCCCGCAGCCGCCCCACGGCCCCCGCCAGCCCCAGCACCACCGCGATGTGCAGAGCACTCTGGGGGCAGGGGGGGCACGGGGTGAGCCCAAACACACCCCAAATCCTCCCCAGACACACCCCCGCCAGCCCCAGCACCACCGCGATGTGCAGAGCGCTCTGGGGGCAGGGGGGGCACGGGGTGAGCCCAAACGCACCCCCAAACACCCCTCAAAACCACCCCCAAACACCCCCTAAACCCCCTCAAAGACATCTGAAACACTCCCCAGAAACACCCTCAAACACCCCCAAAAATGCCCCCAGCCCCCCCACGATGTGCAGAGCACTCTGTGGGCGGGGAGGGCAGGGGGTGAGCCCAGGGGGGCTCAAACACCACCCCCCGAGACCCCCATCGCAGCTCCACAGCCAAACCCACCTGGTGCTGCTGAGACTGGGGGGGCCTAAAACCTCCCGAAACACCCCCTGCAACCCCCCCACAGCTCCCCCCCAAACACACCCCCGGAGAGCCTGGGGGGGTCTCAAGGCTCCCCAACTCCCCCCCAAACACCCCTTGAGCCCCCGCTGCAGCCCCCCCACCTGCCCCAGGTCGTTCTGCAGGTCCAGGTACGGGGAGCGCTCCGTGTGCCGCAGGATGGACTCCAGGAATTCCTCGTGCTCGTGGATCACGGCCAAGTGCAGCGCCCTGGGGGGTAAGAAGGGCTTGGGGGGGGGGGCTGAAACACCTCGACCCGCGGGGGGGGCCCCCCAAAAGGCAAGGATGGGGGGGACAGGGATTGAGGGAACCCCCGGGGGGGGCCAAAGAAATCCCTGGTCCATGGCAGGACCCCATGGAGCGTCCCCCTCCAAGGGCCGGGACCCCCAACCACCGGGCTGGGGGGATTCCGTGTCCCCCCTCTCCCCACCCCTGCCCAGCACTCACGTGTCGCCGTCCTCGGTGACGAAGCTCAGGACGTGCCGCAGCCAGGCCGAGGGGTCCACGGGGGACTCGGGGAGCTCCGGGCCGGGGCTGTCGGGCAGCGGCTGCCCCAGCGGTCCCTCGCCCAGCGAGCCCAGCCCGCTGTCGCACCACTCATCGCCCTCGGGCCTCTTAGCCTCGCCGGGGGCCGGCGGGGCGGCGGGGGCCGCGGCCGCCATCGCCGGGGCCGCCTCAGGCCGCCATCACCGGGGCCGCCTCGGGCCGGGGCCGCCTCAGGCCGCCTCCGCCATCGGGGGCCGGGGAATCCCCGCCGGGACCCGCTTCCGGGGCCGCGCGGGGCACGCCGGGAAACGGGGGCGCGCTCAGCCAATCAGCGCCGCCAGCCCGGGCACGCGCAGCTCTGTCCTCGAAAGCCCCGCCCTGCGCCGCGCGGTGCACGCCGGGAGGTGTGGCGGGGCGGCCGCGCGGTGCACGCCGGGAGGTGTGGCGGGTCAGCCGCGCGGTGCACGCCGGGAGGTGTGGCGGGTCAGCCGCGCGGTGC
>NW_016690620.1:59855-62198 GCF_001604755.1 Lepidothrix coronata
GCGGCCGCGCGGTGCACGCCGGGAGGTGTGGCGGGGCGGCCGCGCGGTGCACGCCGGGAGGTGTGGCGGGTCAGCCGCGCGGTGCACGCCGGGAGGTGTGGCGAAGCGGCCGCGCGGTGCACGCCGGGACGGCGCATGGCGGACCCGGACGGTACCGGGGGCGGCGGGGCTGGGACGGGACCCCCTTCACCCCCCCACTGACCCCCGCTGACACCTCCCTATTGCCACCGCAGGTCCCGGTGCCTGCGGGGAAGAGGCGGAGCAGGACGAGGAGTCCCCGGTGAGCGGCCGGAGCCCCCCCCCGGTGACCTTTGGCGACCCTTTGGGGACCCCCCCGGTGTCCCTTTGGGTACCCCCCCCGTGACCCTCCCGTTCCCCCGCAGGTCTCGGACCCTGAGCTGGGCGCTTCGGCCGACGCTGACAGTGGGTCTGGGGGTTCCCGGGGGGGTGGTCCGGGGGCTCATCCTTATGGGGCTTTTGGGGACTCTTTGGGGACACTTCTGAAGGTCTTGGGGACACTGCGGGGCCCTGGGGGACATTATGGAGCTTTTGGGCGTTCTTTGGATCAAGAGTTGAACTTGATGATCTCAGAAGTCTTTTGCAATTTGGTTGGGTTTATGATTCTGTTCTGTGATTCTATGATTTGTGGGGCTTTTGAGAGCTTTAAGAGACCTTTGGAAACAGTCGTGGGGTCCTTGGGGACCGAACCTATAGGGTTTTTGGGAACCCTTTCGAGGCGTTTATGGGGCTTTTGGGGGTCCTTTGGGGGCAGTTTTGGGGCCTTTGGGGACCCTTTGGGGACATTTATGGGGCCCTTGGGGATCCTGGGGCAGATTTGGGACACTGAGTGGCGCTGGGCATCCAGAGTGGCACCTTTGAGGACTTTTGGGGACACTTGAAGGGGCCTTTGTGGACCCCCTGGTGTCCCCCCGGCAGTGGAGCTGCTCCGGACCCTCCTGTCCCGGACCCTCGGGCTCGGGGGGGACAAACCCGAGCGGGTGCTGGACGAGCTGTCCCTGGACGGAGTGAGCCGGTTCCTGCGGAGCGAGCGGTGTACGGGACACTGGGAGTGGGGAGCACTGGGAACGGGGGGCACTGGGAATGGGGACGCTGGGAATGGATGGGGGCACTGGGAGGGAAGTGGGGGAGGAGCTGGGTGGACACACACTGGGAAACCACGGGGGAACCAGGCTTGGGGGCAGTATTGAGGGGTTATTGGGGGGTGGATTTGGGGGCTGACAATGGGGGAAGGAGGGGGCAGTTTTGAGGGGTTATTGGGGGTGGATTTGGGGGCTGACAGTGGGGGGAAGGAGGGAGCAGTTTTGGGATGCCCCCTCACCCCCCATATCTCGTTCCCCCAGGTAAGAACATCGTCTGCATGGTGGGCGCCGGGATCTCCACCTGTGAGTGTGGTTTGGGGGGCTGGGGGGGCCACGGGGGGGATGAGTGGGACATGGGGGGGGTCCTGACCTCCCCGTGCTCCACCCCCAGCCGCCGGGATCCCCGATTTCCGCTCCCCTGGCACGGGGCTCTACGCCAACCTGCAGAGCTACGACCTGCCCTACCCTGAGGCCATCTTTGAGATCAGTTTCTTCAAAGTACGCCCCCTCCCAAATTTCAGGGGGGTCCCGACCCTTTTGGGGCGCTGAGACACCCCTCCAAGCCCCCTGAGACCCCCTTTCCCCCCACAGCAAAACCCTGAGCCTTTCTTTGCCCTTGCGCGTGAGCTCTACCCAGGGCAGTTCAAGGTGAGTCCACCCCCCCAACCCTCATTCCTGCCCCCCCCGAAACTCCTGGGGGGGCTACCCCTCGAAAACACCTCGGAGGGAGTTCAACTGACCCCCAGATCTCGCCCCCCAGCCCACGGTGTGTCACTACTTCATGCGGCTGCTGCAGGACAAGGGGCTGCTGCTGCGCTGCTACACCCAGGTGGGACCCCCATTTGAAGGGGGGAGGGGGCTGGGCAAGGTTTGGGAGACCGTGGGGGTTTTGGGGTCCCCCTGACCCCCTGCCCCCCTCAGAACATCGACACCCTGGAGAGGGTGGCAGGGCTGGACCCGGAGCGGCTGGTGGAGGCTCACGGCACCTTCTTCACCTCCCACTGCCTGCGCCCCTCGTGCCGCCAGCCCTACAGCCTGAGCTGGATGAAGGGTATGGGGGGGCTTTGGGGACCCCCTGGAACCCCCCCAAACACTTGGGACCCCCAGGGCACCCCCTGAGACCCCCGGTTGGGCACTGGGATGGGGTCAGGGGGGTCCCGTCCCCTGCACTTATGGGGTCCTAACAGGAGGCTCTTCTCCCCCAGTGCCCTCCCCGTGCCCCCCAGTCTCTCTGCCCCCCCCC
>NW_016690620.1:62839-65199 GCF_001604755.1 Lepidothrix coronata
GGACAGGTGAGGGGCAGGGGGGCTCGTGTGGGGCAACGTGGGGTTGAAGGGTGCTGGGGAGGGGGAAGAAGCACCTGCCCCCCCCTTGTCACCCCTTTTGCTCCCCCCAGAGTGACCCCCTGATGTCCCTGATGGGCTTCGGCTGCGGGATGGACTTCGATTCGGAGAAGGCCTACAGGTAAGGGGGGCTGGAGGGTTCGGGGGGCATCCTGGACCTCCCCAAACAGTTTTAGGGACCCCCCCGCTGGTTTTAGGAACCTCCAAGGTGGCTTTGGGATCCCCCAAGGTAGATTTAAGGTGTTTCTTTCCCCCGCTTAGGTTTGAGATACCCCAAGGTGTTTTTGGGGTACCTCATGGTTGTTCCGTCAGGAACTTTTGGCCCCCTCCAGGATGGTTTTGGTAACCCTTCCAGATGGATCTGGGATCTCTTGAGATGATTTGAGGGCCCCCTCCCCGAATTTGGGGACCCCTAAGGTGGCTTTGAGGACGCCCAAGGTATTTGGGGACCCCAAGGTGGTTTTGGAAGCACAAGGTGCTTTTGGTCCCCCTCCAGTGTGGCTTTGGGGACCCTCTCAGGTGTTTTGGGGCCCCCTGCCAGGTGGTTCTGGAGCCTCCAGGGTGGTTTTAGGGAGCCCCCGCCGTGCTTCTAGGTCCCCAAAGCAATTTGACACCCCCCTCAAGTGTTTTAGGACCCCCCTGTGGTGTTTTAGGCCCCCCCAAGCCGGTTTTGGAAACCCCAAAGCAGTTTGGGGCCTCCTCCCCAAAGTGATATCGGGCCCCCCAGGTGTTTTAGGGACCCCCCCAGCTGATTTTGGGGTCTCTCTGTTCTCTTTCAGGGATGTGGCCTGGCTGGGGGACTGTGACAGCGGGTGCCTGGCTCTGGCCGAGCTGCTGGGCTGGAAGGTATCACCCTGACCCCTGCACCCCCAAACCCTGCTGGGACCCCCCCAAACCAAACCACTGTCCCCTGCCAGGAGGAGCTGGAGGAGCTGGTGAGGAGGGAACACGCCGCCATCGACGCCAGGGGGGGCGACAAGGACCGGGACGACCCCGAAAACCGTCGGGGGCACAAGGAAAAGGGGGACCCCAAACAGCGTCAGGGGCACAAGGACGAGGCTCAGAGGGACCCTGAAAAGCCCCAGGGGGGCAGCGAGAAACCCCCCCAGAGCGAGGGGGACACACCCCAAAAATAAATGGTCTGAAAAGAGTTTATTGGTTTCATCTGGTGAGTGCGGAATGTGGGGGGCAAGGCCCTGAGGGTATTTCTTGCAGGAAAGAAAGCCCTTACCGGTGGGGTCTCATGCACCAACCGCAGGTGAGAGACGGAGGCTCAGGGCTTTGTTTCCTGGGTGGAAGGGCAGTGGGTCGCTGGCCGGTGCCCTGCGCTGCAGGGGGGGGTCCGAGGGCCAAAAGTGAACACGGACAAAGATTCCTCCCAGACCAAAGGTGCCCGGGCAGAAAGCGCTTGCTGTGTGTGTAATGCTGAGAATGGCACACGAGAGAGGGAGGCTCAGGGCTTTCTTTCCTGTGTGGAAGGGTGGTCATTCGCTGGCGGGCGCACTGCGCCGAAATTGGTCCACGCCAATCACGAAGCACCTGAAAATTCTAATTATCAATTAGCAGGAGAATAGCAGCTTACAAATAGGGATGGATATCAGTCTCTTCCAGAAGATGCTTGAACACCCAGATATAGAAAAGATAGAGCAAGCAGGAAAACATGATTAGTGGGATATTTTTCTGGGATACTCCCCCACAGCCTCTCAAGTGTTCCATTTCCTAATACATCCAATCTTAGCATTGGCAAGTGCCATTGCATTGTTATCATTACTCAATTTATGGCTGTGGTATAAATTAAGTACCATAATCAAAAGAGTACATATTATGAATAATTAAGTAATTAATTATGAGTAATTAAGCACGAGCTGGTTTGTTCCCAACGTTAAATAAACAAATACCTTCCTGCTTAAAGATACAAAAGTCTCTGAGCAGTTTTTCGGACGGGTTTTTCTGCATCACAGCCCAACTACTACCAAACACTGCCACTGTAATTCCTAAACCGTCACCTCTTGAACACCTGCAGCAACCTCCACAACCACCACCTCCCCGGGCAGCCTATTCCAGTGCGGGACCACCCAATTTTTTCCTAATCTCTAATCCGAATCTCCCCACTCTCATTGTAAGGCCATTTCCCCCGGTCCTCACGGCAGGACAGCGGCTCTTTCCCGGTTCAAACCTCGGCACAGCCCCCGAACCGGGCGCGGGTCCGTGGAAGCACTTCCTGATTCCCGTTATTACCTCACTCCACATCCCCCGTCGCGAAGCGCCCTGGGAGGGTCCCGGCAGCCCCGGGGGCTCAGCCC
>NW_016690621.1:0-3041 GCF_001604755.1 Lepidothrix coronata
CGCTTGGAGCTGGACATTGGTCACCTCAGGTGGTGGTGGCAACACCTGGAGCTGGACTTTGGTGACCTCAGGTGGAGGTGGCAGCACCTGGAGCTGCACTCTGGTGACACCTGAGGGTGGTGGCAGCGCTTGGAGCTGGACATTGGTCACCTCAGGTGGTGGTGGCAACACCTGGAGCTGGACTTTGGTCACCTCGGAGGGCGCTGGCAGCACCTGGAGCTGCAGCCCTTTGACACCTGTGACACCTGTGACACCTGTGACACCTGGCACCCCTGTCACACCCGGGATACCTGGCACCCCTGTCATACCTGTCACCCCTGTCATTCCTGTCATACCTGTCACCCCTGTCACCTCGGTGGCCTGGAGCTGCACCCCTGTGACACCTGCAACACCTGTCACACCTGTGACACCAGTCACAGCTGTCACACTTCTCACCCCTGTGACACCCGTGACACCTGTCACACCTGTCACACCTGGGACACCTAGGACACTCGTCACCCCTGCCCCCTCTGTTACACCTGTCACCTCCCTGCCCTGCACCTGGACGTTGGTGACCTCCGGCAACACCTGGAGCTGCACACCTGGCACACCTGTGACACCTGGCACCCCTGCCACACCTGTCACCTCAGTGGCCTGGAGCTGCACACCTGGCACCCCTGTCACACTTGTGACACCTGTTACCCTGGTCACACCTGCCACACCTGGAACAGCTGTCACCCCTGTCACGCCTGTCCCCTCCCCCCCCCGCACCTGGATGTTGGTGACCTCCGGCAACACCTGGAGCTGCACACCCGGGACACCTGTGATCCCTGTGACACCTGTCACTTCGGTGGCCTGGAGCTGCACACCTGTAACACCTGTCCCACCTGCCACACCTGTCCCACCTGCCACACCTGTGACCCCTGATACACCTGGAGCACCTGTGACCCCTGCCACACCTGTCACCTCGGTGGCCTGGAGGAGCTGCACACCTGCCATGCCTGCCCCACCCGTCACACCTGCGACCCCTGCCACACCTGTCGCCACCCCTGCCGCCTCAGCCACCTGTACTTGCACACCTGTGGGCCCCATCCCGCCCCTCAGCAAGATCACACTCGTCCCCGGCCCCTCCTGTCCCGCCCCAGGCGGCACCACCAGGACGCTCTGCCAGGTGTGTGGCCCCTTCCCCACCTGCGCCAGGTGAGCTCGGGCGGGCACCTGGGCGGGCTTGGCGGGGCCGGGCAGCAGCAGCACCTTGCGGGGGGCGGCAGGCGGGAGGGGCGGCCCCCCCCGCAGCAGCAGACAGGCCGGGGGGCGTGGCTCGGGCGAGCGGTGGGTGCGCAGGTGGCGCTGCAGGTAGGCGGCCACCACGAAGGCCTTGGGGCAGGCGGGGCAGCGGAAGGGCCGTGCGGCCGAGTGGGTGCGGCGGTGCAGGTGCAGGTTGGAGGAGTGGGTGAAGCTCTTGCCGCAGGTGCCGCAGGTGTAGGGCCGCTCCCCCGTGTGCACCCGCAGGTGCTGCCGCAGGTTGGCCGCCTGCGCGAAGCCCTTCCCGCAGGTGCCACAGGTGTGGGGCCGCTCCCCCGTGTGGGTGTGGCGGTGCCGCCGCAGGCTCGACGAGTTCTTGAAGGCCTTGGGGCAGACGGGGCAGCGGTAGGGCCGCTCGCCCGTGTGCGCCCGCAGGTGGTACTGGTAGTGCGACGCCCACTTGAAGGTGAGGCCGCACTGGGCGCACTCGAAGGCCCGGATGCCCGTGTGCACCCTCAGGTGAGTCTGGAGCAGCGAGGAGCGCTTGAAGGCCTTGCCACAGGTGGCACAGGTGTAGGGCCGCTCACCCGTGTGGCCCCGCAGGTGGTAGAGGAGGGCGGAGGAGCCCTTGAAGGCCTTGGGGCATTCGGGGCACTTGTAGGGCCGTTCACCAGTGTGGCTGCGCAGGTGGTGGGACAGGCGGGACGACCAGCGGAACGACTTCCCGCACTCCCGGCAGGTGAAGGGATGCTCGGGGACGCCCGCAGTGGGGGCAGCGCCCGCCATGGTCACACCTGGGGGGGGACACGGACAGGTGAGATCTCAGACATGAAATATTGGGGGCAGGTGAGACTCCAAACCTGAAACACGGGGGGGCAGGTGGGACTCCAGACCTGGCATACGGGGACACAGGGACAGGTGAGAGCCCAGACCCAGCACGGAACGTGGGGGGACACGCACAGAGACAGGGCATAGGGGGCGTGGCCAACACGGGGGGCGTGACCAGAAGTCCTCCGTCCCCCCTTCGTCCCCTCGGGCCACGCCCACGCCCCGCGCGAGCCCACTCGAGCCCCGCCCCGTCCTCTTCAGGTCCCGCCGCGCGCGAGCCCCGCCATGCCACGCCCTCTCGCCTCGGGCCCCGCCCTGTCCTCCCCTCAGGCCTCGCCCCCTCCTCCCCTCAGAGTCACCGCCCCTTCCCCCCCAGGCCCCTCCCCGCGCAGGCGCCGCCGCCGCGGCCCCGCCGCTTCCTCCTCCTCCTCCTCCTCCTCCTTTTCCTCCTCCCCCCGGTTCTCGCTCACCCGCCGGGGCAGGGCCGGGATCTCGGAGGCTCCTCCAGGGCCCGAGCCGGGGCAGGGCCGGACCCGCCGCTGCCGCCGCCGCGCAACGACCGGGCCGCGCCGCCTCACGAGGCCACGCCCCCTCCCTCACGAGGCCACGCCCCGCCCCTGAACGCACAGCGGCGGAGGCCACGCCCCCTTCAGCCAGGCCACGCCCTCACAGTCGCATTTTGGGAGATTTTACTGGTTTTTACCGGGTTTTACTGGTTTTTATTTTAGGGGCGTTACAGGTATTTTAGGGGGTTACAGCTGTTTTGAGGGGGGTCACGGGTGTTTTGAGAGGGTCACAGGTATTTTAGGGGGGTTACAGATCTCCAATATGGCCCCAGTGGCCCCCTTCCAGTATACCCCCAGTATGGCCCCAGTATCCTCCCAGTACAGCCCCAGTATCCTCCAGTAAAGACCAACAGACCCCTAGAACAGGTCACAGGTATTTTTTGGTGTGGGGGGGTCCCAGGTCATTTGGGGGGGGTCCCAGGT
>NW_016690621.1:4245-6872 GCF_001604755.1 Lepidothrix coronata
GCCTCACCTGTGCACACCACGCCCGCGTCCTCGCCGTGGTTGCAGTCGTGCTCGCCCCAGGTGTGCAGCTGGCACTGCGCCAGCTCCTGCTCCCTACCTGTGCAGTGGGCGCCGTCCAGCCAGATGGGATCCGCCCCCCGGCCGAAGTGGGCGTGGCCGGGCGCGGCGAGGGCGTGGCCGCAGCCCAGCTGGCGGCAGATCACCTGCGCGTCCTGCAGGTCCCAGGTGTCGTCGCAGACGGTTCCCCACTTGTGCTCGCGGAACAGCTCCACCCGCCCCGCGCAGGCGCTGGAGCCGTTGGCCAGGCGCACCTGGAGCTGCGACTCCACCTCCACACCTGCGGGGCAGGACAGGTGTGGCGCACCTGGGCAGGGCTCCAGATGTGGCTGGGGTGTGGCTTCAGGCGGGAAAAGGGGTTCTGGGGCCAACAGGTGGGCATTGGGAGGGGTTTGGGGGTCGACGGGTGGCTCTGGGAGAGTCTTGGGCTCAGGTATGAGCAGGTGTGGTTCTGGGTGGATTTAGGTCGGTGATGGGGTGGAGAAAGGGGTTCTGGGGCCAACAGGTGAGTCTGGGAGGGTCCTGGGGCTGACAGATGACTGTGAGATGGTTTTGGGGTCAACAGGTGAGTCTGGGGCTGTGCTGGGGTCAACAGGTGAGTATTGGGAGGGTTTGGGATCAAACAGGTGAGTATTGGGAGGGTCTCAGGGTCAACAGGTGACTGTGGGACGGTTCTGGGGTCAACAGGTGAGTCTGGGAGGGTTCTGGGCTCAGGTGTGGTCACAGGTAGGTCCAACCAGGTAACCCCCCCTTCCCCACCTCCCTGAGCCCCCTACCCGCCCCTCCCCAAGCCCCACCTGCCTCACCTGCACACACCACGCCCACGTCAGCGCCGTGCTCACAGCTGGCCTCTCCCCAGGGCCCCACCTGGCACTCACCCAGGTGGCCCTCAGTGCCCGTGCAGGTGACCCGGTCCAGCCACACTGGCCCCTCCCCCCGCCCGAAGTGGGCCCCGCCTGGCGCCGACAGGGCGGGGCCACAGCCCACCTGGCGACAGACCACCTGAGCCTCGGCCAGGCCCCAGGTGTGGCCGCAGAGCGTCCCCCACCTGTGCAGGTAAAGCACCTCCACGCGCCCCGCGCAGCGCCCGGGTCCGCCCGCCAGGCGCAGCGGGACAGGTGAGGGTGGGGCCAGGGCGGGACCTGGATGGGCGGGGAGAGAACAAGAGGAGAGTCAGGATAGGTGTGGAGGGGGTCAGGTGTGACCCTGAAGTCCAGGTGTGACCCCAGGGACAGGTGTGACCCCAAAGTCCAAGTGTCTCCCAATGTCCAGGTGTGTCCCCACCTCACCTGTCCCCCCCCAGCTGTGTCCCACCCCACTCACCGCTCAGGGACAGGTAGAGGAGCAGCCCCAGGTGGCTCTGCAGGTAAAGGAGCCTCATGTTGGGAGTGCACACCTGGGCACAGGTGAGGTCCCAGCAGGGGCTGAGGTGGGCACAGGTGTGGCCTGCACAGGTGAGAATGTATGTCCAGAACAGGTGACGTCACAGGTGAGAAGGTGTATCCTGCACAGGTGAGAAGGTGTGTCCTGGACAGGTGAGTGCTCCTCCAACACCTGAGGACCCCCAGTCACACCTGAGTCCCCCCAGCACACCTTAGGACCCCCAGACGCACCTGGGAACACCCAGACACACCTACGCCCCCCCCAGTGCTTTAAGGACCTGCCACACCTGAGTTCCCCACACACCTGAGCCCCCCCAGATGCACCTGGGGGCCCCCAGACACACCTGAGCCCCCCCAGACACACCTGAGCCCCCCCCCGTGGTTTTAGGGACCCCGAGACACACCTGAGCCCCCCAGGTGGGATTTACCTGCCCCCCCGAAGCAGGTGCGGCCCCCTCAGGTGCCCCCTCCGCGTGCCGGGGGTGGGGGAGGGGGAACCTCTGGACCCTCCTGGGTTTGTCCCGGTTTTCTTCCTGGAAAAGCTGCTGACGCAACCACGGGGTCACGGAGGGGGGGGGGAAGGGTCACCTGGACACCTGGCACTGGTCCAGGGGGGGAGGGGCCACCCCAATTCGCCTTCCCAGTTGAATGCCGGGACCCCTCCCCTCCCCCCCATCTGGGACCGGCTCACCTGGGCCGGGATGGGGGGCTCAGGTGGCTCAGGTGGGCGCCGGACCCTCCCCAAGGGGGACCCTCTCACCTGGAGGGGGGCGGCACTGAGGACCCTCCTGGCCATGACGTACCTGTGCGGTGAGTGACGTCCTGGGGGGTCCGGGGGGGTTGGGGACCCAGTTTGGGGGATTCTGACCCAAAATTGAAGGGTTTTGACCCAAAATTGAAGGGTTTTGGTCCAAAACAGAAAAAGTTTCCCCCCAGATTGAAGGGGGTTGACCCGGAATTGAAGGATTTTGACCCAAAACTGGAGGGGTTTGACTTAAAATTTAAGGATTTGGACCCAAAATTGGATATTACCTCAAAATCAACATATTTTGCCCCAAAATCAACATATTTTGACCCAAAATTGACATCTTGCCCTGTGTCACAGAATTCTACTCCAAAATTGGCATCTTTTGCCCCAAATTGATGGATTTTACCCCAAAATCAACATATTTTACCCCCAAATTGATG
>NW_016690621.1:8169-11526 GCF_001604755.1 Lepidothrix coronata
CCTCACTTGCCTCACCTGTCCCATCTGTCCCACCTGTCTCACCTGTCCCCCCTGTCTCCCCAGACTCAGTGACGTCATCACTGGGCTCCCTGCAGCTGCGGGAGGGCCCCGATCGCTGCTCGGGGCGGGTGGAGCTGCTGCACCTGCACAGGTGGGGCACGGTCTGCGACGACGGCTGGGACCTGCAGGATGCTCAGGTGATCTGCCACCAGCTGGGCTGCGGCCACGCCCTCGCCGCGCCCGGCCACGCCCACTTCGGCCGGGGCCACGACGTCATCTGGTTGGACGAGGTGAACTGCACCGGGACAGAGAATTCCATCCTGGAATGTCCCGCCAAGCCCTGGGGGGACAACAACTGCTTCCACGGGGAGGACGCCGGCGTCATCTGCTCAGGTGAACTCACCTGGGAACATCTGGGGACACACCTGGGGATAGCTGGGGACACCTAGGGCACACCTGGGTCTCACCTGGCTCAGGTGCACGACCACGGAACCACATCCTGCTGGAGTTTGGGACTTACCTTTGACCACACCTGCTGCCACCTCCCCCCGCCCCCTGCCCCCCCCAGCCCCTCCAGGTGAGCTCACCTGTGTCGTTGCAGCCTCCAGGATGGCGGTGCCCGCCCAGGTGCGCTTGGCCAACGGCTCCACCCGCTGCCAGGGGCAGGTGCAGGTGTCCTACGGGGGCACCTGGGTGGCCCTGTGCGACCACGGGTGGGGCCTGGCTGAGGCCCAGGTGGTCTGCAGGCAACTGGGCTGCGGCCACGCCCTCTCCGCACCTGGAGGCTCCTGGTTCGGGCGGGGGCAGATGAAGGTGTGGCCGGGGAGCGTCACCTGCGTGGGGACAGAGCAGGAGCTCCTGGGCTGCCAGGTGAAGCCCTGGGAGAACCGCACGTGTCACCTGGGCGGGGCAGCGGGCGTGGTCTGCACAGGTGAGCAGCACCCTGGGGGGACACACACACCTGGAGGGGGCTCATCTGGGGTTTCCACCTGGTTTTGGGGGCTGGGAGGGGGTTTCAGCGCTCACCTGGTGCCCCTGAGGTGGCCACAGGGGGGGCAGGTGGGAAGGGTGGTCCAGGTGTGTTTGGGGTGGTTGGAGGCACCTGCAGCACCTGGTGGAGGTGCAGCACCTGAGGAGGTGCTGGGGACACACGTGGTCAAGGCTCAGCACCTGAGAAGGTGCCAGGGCAGCACCTGGACAGGTACCAGGGCGCTCCAGGTGGGTCTCGACCCTCTCCCTCCTCCCACCTGTGCCCTCCTCTGCCCCCCAGGTAACCCCGAGGCCGACCAAGTGCGCCTGGTGAGCTCCGGCAGCCGCTGCGCCGGGAGGGTCGAGGTGCTCCACAACGGCAGGTGGGGCACGGTCTGCGACGACACCTGGGACCTGGCGGACGCCCAGGTGAGTCCCAGGGGTGTCAGGTGAGGCTGGAGAAGGGCAGGTGGGGCTGGGGAGGCTCAGGTGGATCCTACGGGTGGGTGCTGGGGGTGCTCAGGTGAGTCCGGAGGATGCTCAGGTGGGTCCTGAGGACACTCAGGTGTGTCCTGGGCCCGCCCAGGTGGTCTGTCGCCAGGTGGGCTGCGGGAAGGCCCTGTCGGCACCTGGGAGGGCCCAATTTGGGCGGGGCACTGGCTTCATCTGGTTGGACGAGACCAACTGCACGGGGGCAGAGCCTCACCTGTCCGCCTGCCCCGCCCGGCCCTGGGGTCGCAACGACTGCTACCACGGCGAGGACGCAGGTGTGGTGTGCTCAGGTGAGCTCCGGGACAGGTGAGGGGGGTGGTAGGACCCCCAGGTCCCCTCTGTGTCCTTCCCACTCCACCTGTGCCAGGTGAGCTCTGGGGACAGGTGAGAGGAGTATCAGGGTCCCCAGGTAACTCTGTGCTCCAGGCACAGGGGTTTTGGGCCTCACCTAGGTGTTCCCCCCACCTTTCCCAGGTAGAAGAGGGGGTGAGGACAACCCGGAGCTCACCTGGGGGGAGTTACCTGAGCTCCTTCCTCACCCAGGTGTGTCTTTCCAGACTCCCTGATCCCGGAGCCGCCTCACCTGCGCTTGGCCAACGGCTCCCACCGCTGCGCTGGGCGGGTGGAGCTGCTTCACCTGGACAGGTGGGGCGGGGTCTGTGCCGGAGGCTGGTCCCACGAGGCCGCCCAGGTGGTCTGTCGGTACCTGGGTTGCGGCACCGCCCTGCGAGGGGCGGAGTTCGGCACACCTGGGCAGGTGTGGCTTGACCAGGTGAGCTGCCAAGGGACAGAGAAGAACCTCGGGGAGTGTCGGACGAGCCCATGGGCCCAGCGCACCTGTGAGGGTGGGAGAGCCGCAGGTGTGGTGTGCTCAGGTGAGGCTCGGGGTGCCTGGGCAGGGAGAAGAGGTGATCCCCCCCCCGGGCAGGTAGAACAGGTGATTCCCCCCAGCAAGGTACCACCTTCCCCTGGGTCCTGCCGTTCTCAGGTGTGGTTTAGGGTGTCACCCATTCACTTCACACCTGTAATCCCCCCCCCGCCAGGTACCGCCCCCCCTCAGGTAACCAGGTATGCCCTTCCCCCCTTCCCTGCCCGCAGGTGCGGAGCCGTCGGGCGGTGCCCAGGTGCGCCTGGCGGGCGGCCCAGGTGAGTGCGCGGGGCGGGTCGAGGTGCTCCACGCCGGCACCTGGGGGACAGTCTGCGACGACACCTGGGACTTCGCCGCCGCCGCCGTCGTGTGCCGCTCCCTGGGCTGCGGCCAGGTGATCTCAGCCCCGCCCCGCGCACGCTTCGGGGAGGGGCGTGGTCCCATCTGGCTGGACGGGCTCACCTGCCAGGGCTACGAGGGGCACCTGGATGAGTGTCGCCACAAGAGCTGGGGCATCCACGGCTGCGAGCACAACGAGGATGCCAGCGTGGTGTGCGCAGGTGAGCCACAGGGCAGGGGCAGGTGGGCTCAGATGTGCGCAGGTGAGCGACAGGTGAGGGACAGGTGAGCGGCAGGTGGGCGCAGGTGAGCAGCAGGTGCCTCAAACGCCCCCTCACCTGACCAGGTATGTGTCCCCTCACCTGACCAGGTGTGTGTCCCTTCACCTGCAGGCTCTCACCTGGACGACCTGACCCACCTGCGCTTGGCCGATGGTGCCGACAGGTGCTCGGGGAGGGTGCAGGTGCTCCATGCCGGGCGCTGGGGCGGGATCTGCGCCCACTCCTGGCACCTGGCGGCCGCCCAGGTGGTCTGTGCCCAGGTGGGCTGTGGGGGGGCAGCGGGCGTGGACCAGGTGAGGCCAGGCGAGGGCGAGCTCACCTGGCTGGAGGCCGTTACCTGCCGGGGGGACGAGGGGGCTCTCCTGGAGTGCCAGGTGAAGGGCTGGGGGGGGCCCCGCACCTGCAGCC
>NW_016690621.1:11935-21492 GCF_001604755.1 Lepidothrix coronata
CCCAATGTTCCCAAACCTCCCCCCGTGACTCCTCCAGGGACCCCCTGGCACCCTAAAAACACCCTTGGGGACCCCAAAAACATCCCCCAGCACCTCAAAATTGCCAGGTAACCACAGAGGCAGGTGAACACCTTGGGAGGGGACACCATTGGCCAAGTAACCACACCTGGCCAGGTACCCACACCTGGCTGTGTCTCCTGTTTTCCAGGTGTGACCCAGGGGCGCTCTGGTTTTCCTGGAAGCTCAGGTGAGCCAGGTGAGCTCCGCCTGGCTGACGGCCCCCACCGCTGCTCGGGGCGCGTCGAGGTTCTCCACAACCACACCTGGGGCACTGTCTGCGGCCACACCTGGGACCTGGCGGCTGCCCAGGTGGTCTGCCGTCACCTGGGCTGTGGCCACGCCCTCAGCACACCTGGAGCCGCCCGTTTTGGGGCGGGGCCCGGTCCTGCCTGGCTGGACGGGTTCAGGTGCGTCGGCAACGAAACCACCATCGCCCAGTGCCCGGGCAGCACCTGGGGGCGGCACACCTGCGACCACCTGGACCACGCCGGGGTCGTGTGCTCAGGTAACCCTCCCAGGTGACCCCCAGGTGACCCCCAGGTGACCCCCCAGTTGTCCCCACCTGCAACAGGTGCCCCCACCTGTGCTGGAAGGGGAAGGCAGAACAAGCATCCAGGTGCAGGTCCCCTCTAACCCCCCTTCCCACCTGTGCAGGTGCCCCCCCAGCAGGTAACTCCAGCTCGGGTGAGGTGAGGTTGGTGGACGGGCCTCACCTGTGCATGGGGCGTGTCGAGGTGCTCCATGACGGCCAATGGGGGACAGTCTGTGACGACAGCTGGGACCTGAAGGAGGCCCAGGTGAGTTGGGGGGGGCTCAGGTTTGTCCTGGGTGTGCCCAGGTGTCCTGGGTGACACTCAGGAGAATCCCTGGGCGTTCCCAGGTGGTCTGTCGCCAGGTGGGCTGCGGGGAGGCCCGGGCTGCCCATGGCCACGCCCATTTCGGGCAGGGGGTGGGGCCCATCTGGCTGGATGACATCACCTGCGCGGGGGACGAGACGCACCTGGCGCAGTGCCGCGCCCAGCCCTGGGGGAGCAACAACTGCCACCACGGCGAGGACGCGGGTGTGGTGTGCTCAGGTGAGCCCAGGGGGGATCAGGTGTGTTGTGGTGGGCTCAGGTGTGCCCAGGTGGACACAAATAGGCCCAGGTGTGCTCAGGTGAGTCCGGGTTACCTCAGGTGTGTGGTGGAGGGCTAAGGTGAGCCCAGGTGGGCTCAGGTAACCTCCACATCAACCCCACCCTCCCACCCCACCTCATCCCCCCCTGATAACCCCCTGCCCACCTCACCTTTCCCCTCACCTTCCTGTTACCTGCCCAGGTGCCAACGTGACAGAGGAGCAGTTCCAGGTGCGCCTGGTGGGCGGCCCCACCCCCTGTGCGGGGCGGGTGGAGGTGCTGCACGAGCACAGGTGGGGCACGGTCTGCGACGACACCTGGGACCTGCGGGATGCGCGGGTCACCTGCCGCCAGCTGGGCTGTGGGGATGCAGTGGCTGCCCCCGGCCACGCCCACTTCGGGGAAGGAGCGGGGCCTGTCCTGCTGGACCACATGGGCTGCACAGGTGAAGAGAACACCTTGGAAGAGTGCGACAAGGGCCCCTGGGGGGTCCACAACTGCAACCACGAGGAGGACGCAAGCGTGGTGTGCACAGGTGAGGGGCGGGGCGGGGGGAGGGGGCTCAGGTGGGGCTGGGGAGGGGCAGGTGTGCTCAGGTAACACAGGCAGGAGGCTGTAGGTGTGCCCAGGCGTACTCAGGTGTGTGCCCCTCCCTCGCAGGTCCCACCCCCCTGCAGGTGCGGCTGCGGGACGGCCCCGGGCCCTGCGCGGGGCAGGTGCAGGTGCTGCACAACCACACCTGGCTGGGCGTGTGCGGCCGCACCTGGAGCCTGCTGGAGGCACAGGTGGTGTGCAAGGAGCTGGGCTGTGGCCCCGCCCTCAGCGCACCTGTTGGCACTCACCTGGCCCCGGGGGCGGCACTGGAGGGTCTCACCTGTCGGGGCTCCGAGACGCTGCTCCTGGAGTGCCTGAGGGAGGGGGCGAGGCCGGGCACCTGCCACACAGGTGGGGCCGCAGGTGTCGTGTGCGCCACGCCCAAAGGTGAGGCACAGGGCGGGGAGGGAGGTGTCAAGGTGGGGGGATGGGTGTGACAGGTAGAGCCGGGACAGGTGTGAAGAGGTGAGACAGGTAGGGGTGGGACAGGTGAGAAGGGTGGAGCCAGGACAGGTGTGACAGGTAGGGGTGGGACAGGTGACTCACCTGCACAGGTAACTGAAGTTGAATCCTCCAACCCCCCCTTCCCCTCTCGCCTAATTAACCCCTCCCACACGTGGCGCACGTAAGGCCAGGTTTGGGTGGTTCTCACCTGTCCCCTCCCCACCAGGTGTGCCCCCTACCTGTGCACCCCTGGTGGCCCTGCTGGGGCTGCTGACGTCACTCAGTGGGGTCCTGCTCTGGCTCACCTTGAGGACCAGGTGTGTGGGAGAAGCCCCAGGTAAAGGTGAGTCCCGACACCCTGAAGTGTGTCCCAGGTGTCCCAGGTGTTCCCCAGGTGTCACCAGCCGTGTCCCCTCCCCCCACAGGTCACCTGGGGGGGATTTACCTGCCCAGGAGGGTCCCCCCTGAGGAGGTGGAGACGCTGCAGCTCATCAAGGACGACGACCCCTGACCTCACCTGTCACCTCTCACCTGCCCCCCCCAAACACACCTGGGGGGGCTCAGGTGTCCCCACACACCTGGGGCAGGTGGAGGGGGGCAAAAGAAGTGGGAAAATGGGGTGGAAATTAATAAAATTGGGGTTTTCAGCCATCCAGGTGAGACAGGTGTGAATTCTGGGGGGAGGGGGGATTGACCCTCCAGGTGTGAATTTTGGGGGATCCCCAAACTCTCCAGGTGTGAAATCAGGTGAGAACACCAATGATGTCATTAATTAACCATCATTTAATTAGCATATGCCCCGCCCAGGTGCACCCAGATCCCACCCCCAGCACTACAGGTACCACGCAGGTGGGACAGGTGAGTCCCAGGTGTGCACAGGTGAGACTCAGGTGAGCCCCAAGTGCCCACAGGTGAGTCCAGGTGCCCACAGGTGAGTTGTCCCATCCAAAGGGGGACAAATCCGGGATCGAGGAATCTGGGAAGGAAGATCCAGGTGAGCACCTGCCCAGTCCCAGGTGCACCTGGGGCACCAGGTGTGGCTGTTCCACCCCAAAAATCCAGGTGAGGGCTCAGGTGAGGTGTGTACACCTGGCCTTAGGTGTGTCGGGGGTCCCACAGGTCCTGGGGGCGTGTCCAGTGTCAGTGATGTCACAGCTCAGGTGTCGTGGTTCAGGTGCTGCAGGTTTTGGGGACCACACCTGTCTAGGTGTGCAGGTCCAGGGTCCACTCACCTGGGGCTCAGGTGTCACAGTTCGGTGTTGCTGCTGAAGGTTCTCAGCGTGCACACCTCTCCTGGCTCCCTTCAGCTGTCTCTCAGGTGTCCTGACACAGGTCCATCAGCTTTTTGGGGTCCACACCGGGTTTTTGGGGCACGCCCCCACCCCGGCTGCCCCGCCCCGGCGCTCAGGTGTCCCTGTGCACGCGCTGGTGCTGCAGCAGGTTGGAGGGGTGCGCGAAGCCCTTGGCGCACACCCCGCACTTGTAGGGCGTCTCCCCCGTGTGCACCTTCTCGTGCACGCCCAGGTAGGCGAGGTCCTTGAAGAACTTGTGGCAGAAGCTGCACTCGTAGGGCCGGGCCTGGCTGTGCACGCGCCGGTGCTGCAGCAGCAGCGAGGGCCGGGCGAAGGCCTTGCCGCAGGCCTCGCAGCCGTAGGGCCGCTCGCCCGTGTGCGCGCGCTGGTGGATGGCCAGGTAGGACGACTGCTTGAAGGCCTTGCCGCAGGTGCGGCAGGCGAAGGGCCGCTCGCCCGTGTGCACCCGCTCGTGCGACGCCAGCGCGTTGCTCTGCTTGAAGCCCTTGCCGCAGAGGCCGCAGGTGAAGGGCCGGTCCCCGGTGTGCACCCGCTCGTGCACCTTCAGCGAGTGCCCGTAGGTGAACCTCTTGCCGCAGACGCCGCAGGCGTGCGGCTTGTCCTCGCAGTGCTGCCGCCGGTGCAGCTGCAGCGCCGCGCCCGTCGCCAGCTCCTTGCCGCAGTCGCCGCAGCGGAAGGGCTTGTCGGCGCCCAGGTGCGTCAGGGCGTGCCGCTGGCGCTCGTAGGGCGTCTTGAAGCCCTTGGGGCAGCGCGGGCAGGCGAAGGGGCGCTCCCCGCTGTGGATGCGCCGGTGCTCCTGCAGGTTGGAGGAGCGCTTGAAGCGCTTCCCGCACAGGTCGCAGCGGTGCGGCCGCTCCTCGGTGTGCACCAGCCCGTGGCTCTTGAAGTCCGAGTGGCGCTTGAAGGTGGCCCCGCACGCCTGGCAGGTGAAGGGCCGCGCCTCGGTGTGCACGACCTCGTGGCTCAGCAGCTCCCACGCCCGCTTGAAGCCCTTGTGGCACACGGGGCACTGGAAGGGCTTCTCGGCCACGATCACCCGCCGGATCTCCAGCGGCGCCGGCGCCTCGCCCGGCGGCTCTGCCCACTCCGCCTCGCCCGCGGGGCTCGCGGCACCGGCACCGCCGCGCCCGCCCAGCACCAGCTTGGCCGTGGAGTAGACGCCGCGCTCGTCGATGAGCTGCACGAAGGCCTGGCTGGGCTCACCTGGGCTCAGCTCACCTGGGCCCAGCTCACCTGGGATCAGCTCATCTGGGCCCAGCTCACTTGCGTGGCCCAGCTCGTCTGGGCTCAGCTCACCTGTGTGGCCCAGCTCACCCGGGCGACCCCACAGCACCTGCAGGTGGTTCCCGTGGGAAGGTCCAGGTTCCTCGGGGCTCTCCAGGTGTTCCCGGCTGGGGCGGGGCCGCCGGGGGTTCAGGTACAGGCGAGGCTTCCGCCGGCGCAGGGGAGGGGCTGAGGCCTCACCTGGAGGCCTCACCTGGGCGCAGGAGGCTCCTCCTGGTGCCACCTGAGTGGACTCCTGGCCATCACCTGGTTCTTCTTCTTCCTCACCTGGTTCTTCATCACCTAGGTCCTCATCAAGCTCTTCCTCACCAGGTTCTTCATCAGCTGGTTCTTCAATTTCTTCCTCACCTGGTTCCTCCTCACCTGGTTCATCATCAGGTTCTTCCCCACCAAGTTCTTCCTCCTCACCTGGTTCTTCACCAAGTTCTTCCTTCTCAGCTGGTTCTTCCTCCTCACCTGGTTCCTCCTCCCCTGGTTCCTCTTCCTCACCTGGTTCTTCACCAAGTTCTTCCTCACCTGGTTCTTCCTCCTCCCCTGGAGGCTCCTCCAGGATCCGTCGGGAAAAGTGGGGTTCGTGGCCCCTCCCCTGCAAGCCCTCCATGGCCACACCTGGAACCTGGGACAGGTGAGAGGGTGAGAGGAGGCAGAGGGGAGGGGATGGGCCTGGGGTCCCCCCGAGCTGGGCTTAGGGACCCACAGAGTCAGTCTTAGGAACCCCCTGAGCTGGGTTTGGGGATCCTTTTGGGAACCCCCCTGAGCTGGGCTTGAGGATCCCCTAAGCCGGATTTAGGGATCCCCTTGGGCACCCCCTAGACTGGGTTTGGGGACCTCCCAGGCTGGGTTTAGGGATACCCTGAGCTGGGTTTGGGGACTTTCTGACCTGAGGCCCCTCCCAGTTTGTCCCAGTCCCCTGCCAGTCCCTCCCCAATCCTCTCCCAGTACACTCCAGTCCTGTCCCAGTTTCTCCCAATCCTCTCCCAGTCTCTCCCAGTCCCCCCCAATCCCCTCCCAGTCTCTCCCAGTCCCTCCCACTCCCCCTCAATCCCCTCCCAGTCCATCCCAGTCTCTCCCAGTTTCTGACCCGGCGCCGCCGCCGCCCCCGGAGCCACTTCCGGCCGCGCTCGCGCGCGGTGACGTCACTTCCTGGGGCGGGTCCTGGGGCGGGACTGGGAGGGGACTGGAAGACACTGGGCCATACTGGGATGTACTGAGAAGGCACTGGGCCATGGTGCGAGGGACTGGGATGGCGCTGGGAAGGCACTGGGACGCACTGGGAGCGTACTGGGCTGTACTGGTCTGAATCCCAGAAAACTCCCACTCTCCGAAGGTCCCTTTGCGCTTGTTTTTCCTCATCCCGGGGGATTTCACCCCAAATCCCACAAATTCCTGCCCATTCCCTCTTCTGTTCCCTCCCACTCTCCTCTCTGGTGACCTTTGGAAAACCAGGAATCGTTTTACCGCTGGAATTTCCTCCCTTTTTGGCTCCAAAGGTCCCAGGAGCCTCTGCAGCCTCTGACAGGTTTCAATCCCAAGGGATTTTCTGGAGATCCTGCGAGTGCTGCTGGAAAACCAGGTTGGTTTTTCCTTTTTCCATGCGATTTCCCACCTTTTTCAGGGAATTTTATCCCATTTCCATTTTATATTTCCCATAAATTCCCGTTTTCTGTTTATTTATAATTCCCGGAGCTCCCAAGCTTTTCCTCTTCCTTCTTTTCCCACGGGATTTCTGTCGCTTTCCCTTCCCTTGTGTTGCTTTTCCAGGATTTTGGGAACTTCCAGGATTTTGCCCTGAAATATTTGGGAATTCTCTTTTATTCCCTCGGGAAAGCGAAAGGAATTTTGGCACCATGATATTATGGGGGGAGGGGGGAGAGATTGAAAAAGGGCCGAAATGGGAAAAAAATCCCCCAAAAATTGTGGATAAAAAACTCCCAGAGTTTCCAGAATGGCCTCATTTTCCTGGGAATTACCGCTGAGGAAAAGGACGCCCTGCAAAAAGGGAACTCCCAGGAGTTTTCCCTGTTTTCCCTTTTTTTCCCTCCTTTTCCCCCCTTTTTTCTCCCTTTCCCATTTTTCTCCCTTTCCCCCTTTTTTCCCTTTTCCATTCCCTCTAAATCCAGGAAAGGAACCCACAGAACAACTTCCAAAAACCGGGAACAGTTTCTTGGAGCAGATCCAGCTGCTCCAGAACTCAGGAGCAGGACCCCATCCCATGGATTTCCCATTCCCACCTGGAATTTTTCCTTTCCCCACAGGAATGGGGCCCTGGATCCGGATGGTCCCCCTCATCGCGTTCTCCGGACTCCACCCCACAACGGGTAATTTTATGGGATTTCATGGATTTGTTGAGCTTGGAAAAGACCCTGAGGATCCCCAGAGAGCTTCTGGAATTCTTTGGGATTTGAGCTTCCAAATTATTCCATCGGGGGAGCTCAGGGAAGTTAATTTTTGGATTTTTTGGGGGGGGGGATTTTTGGCTCCCGATGAATTCCTCGGCTCGTTTTGTTTTATTCCCACCTGGCGGGAAGGACCCGGCATCTTCATCCCAATAATTCCAGCTGCCTTGGAGAGGGGGGAAAATCGGGATATTCTTCTGGAGCTCCTGTGTCCTGCTCATCCATAGGGAGTGTCCATGACCCGCTGCTCGTCCTGGATGGATTGGAAGACTCTGGAATCCGCCTCAAGTGCCTCTCGGAGCGGCTCTTTTCCGAAGTCAAGGTGTTGTGGATGGATGGGAAAGGCAGGAATATCACCGGGAATGCCCTGAGCACGGACACATCCGGGAATGCCGGGAGCTCCATCGTCCTCAAACCGGGATCTGGGAACGCCGTGTCCTGCAGGATCGTCGACAACCTCGGGAAAACATCCACGGAATCCTCCGTCGTCATCACGGGTGAGGGGGGAAAACAGGGATCTGGTGCCGCTTTTCCCGGGAATCCCAGTTTTTAGTGGGATAATCAATCAATTCCCGGTCTAGGGATGCAAAATTCCAGGTTTGGGGATCCAAATTCCCTCCACTCCAGGTGATATTCCAAGGGAATAGCGGAGCCCCTGGATTGTTTTCCAGAGAGTTTCTTCCCGACCATCTCCCTCTGGCTCCCGGCTTTTGTGATGATCCTGCTCTTTGGAATATTCCTGGTCCTGGCAGCTGTTTATAAACTCCGGAGTAAGTTCCCTTTTTATCCTTTCTTTCCTTTCCCCCCTTTTTTCCCTTTTCCCATTTTCCTCTTTTTTCCCCCCTTTTTCCCCCTTTTTCCCCCTCCCAGGAAAACCTTCCTTGGAAAAATCCCAAGTTAACCAACATTCCCCTTTCCCTGTTTTCCCACAGTCAACCAAAAGGCGACGGATCAGGAAAGTGAGTCAAACCATTCATTTAACTAATTAATGAAATTAAACCTCAGGCTTCTAAAAATAGTCCTTAAAACTGATTTTTAAATTAATTAATTAAATTTATAATTAAACTTTTAAATTAATTTAAAAATTAATTTTTTGTGCTCTAAAATGTTCCTCTTTTCCCAGAAAACGCCCAGAAGCAAATTCAGGAGGGTGAGTGGAAAATAAAGTGATTTTTTTTCTTGGCGATTTCTGTCTTCAAATTTCTTTAACAAATTTAAAAAAAAAAAAATGCATCGAATCCAGCGAGAAAATCAAATTAAAATTAACCTGAACCCAGGAAATCATCAACTTTAAAAAAAAAAACTGGTGAAAGTGTTGGAAAAATGGGAAAAATTCCGTGTATTTTGGGGGAAAAGGGGGTAAAAAAGGAAAAAAAATGTGATTTTTAATGTTTGAACCTGATTTCTTTCAGACATCGAGGAATTCAAGATGGAGCTGGGTAAGGGCTGAGCTCGGGACTGAGGGTTTGTCAGACTGAGACTATTTGTTAGAGTCATTCTGATGATTTCATAGACTTGGGGGGGGTTGTCCTGAATTTCCCTCCATTTTCCTCATTTTCTCCCTTTGTCTTCCAGAGGAAGTGCAGGAAAAATTCCAGAAGGGTAAAAAATCCTGGATTATTCCTCCAGAATTAATCACATTTTATATAATAATATGTATCGTAGGTAGAATTAGAATTATTTCAATTATTTAAGAATATAAATTATACTATTATTAATTTATTAATACTACTAACAGTAATTATATATTTATTTTTTAATTATTAATATTTAGTAATTAATAATTCACGATTATTAATGGTTATATTAATATTAACTATTAATAATATATATTTTTATATCATCACTAAATATAAAATATATATTGTCATGTATTTTAGCTGTATTATAGAGTATTTAAAATATATTTTTATATCGTATTTAAAATATAATCTATTTTAATACATTTTAATATATTAAATATGATTTTGTGTATTTTTATATGTAATACACGTAATTTTAAATATATTTCTATATCTTTTAACCTTTCCATCCCCAAATTCCCAGAATTCCCCTCCTTTCCCCTCCCCAAATCCTGATTTCCTATTCTTTCCCTGTAGAAAACCAGGAGATGACAACAAAAATCGGTGAGAAAATTCCACAGCTTGGGGAATTTCGGGAATTTCGGGGGTTTGGGGCTCTGGGAAAAAAAAAAGCACTTTTGGGGGAAAATCGGGGCCACTTTGAGGGCTGGGGCAGGTGACACACCTGGGACAGGTGACACACCTGGGACAGGTGACACAGGTGACAGGTGACACACCTGGGACAGGTGACACAGGTGACAGGTGACACACCTGGCTCAGGTGTCACAG
>NW_016690621.1:21621-32130 GCF_001604755.1 Lepidothrix coronata
GGAATTTCGGGAATTTCGGGGGTTTGGGGCTCTGGAAAAAAAAAAAAGCACTTTTGGGGGAAAATCGGGGCCACTTTGAGGGCTGGGGCAGGTGACACACCTGGGACAGGTGACACACCTGGGACAGGTGACACAGGTGACAGGTGACACACCTGGCTCAGGTGTCACAGGTGCCCCACCCGGCCCAGGTGCCCCTTTTCCAGCAGGACGGTGACGGAATTTCTCTCCTTCCAGAACAAATCCAGGCCCAACTGGGTGAGTTGGCCCCGACCCCCGAATTCCCAAACCCCGCCCCCGATTATGCAAATGAGCTGCTGCCGCGGTCATAAATCAATTAGCGTTAATTAGTCGTTCATTTCCCTGCAGATTTCAGACGTGCCCAGAGCAACGCGGGTGAGTCAGGGCCTTCCCCTTCCCTTCCCCTTCCCCTTCCCTTTCCCTTTCCCCTTCCCCTTCCTCTTCCTCTCCTTCTCCTCCTCCATTTTCACATTCAATTATCCACAACCCCCCACATTTTATATCATTTTCTCCCATTTCCTATCACTTTCCATAACTGCTTTTCCCTAATTCCCTGTAAATCCTCGGCTTTCCCCCTTTCCCAGTCCCGCTGACCCTGGACGAGCTCTGCAAACATCCCGAACTCTCCCTCCGGGACCGATCCCGGGTTGTTTCCTGCTCCGCCGCCGAGCAGCTCCACCCCAAACCCGCCGTCCTGGCCAAGGAATCCTTTTCCCAAGGGAAGCACTACTGGGAAGTGGAAGTCAGGGATGGATCCGGCTGGGAGCTGGGGGTGCTGGCTGAGGAAATCCGGGATTCCCTGCGGAAGGACGGGATGGCGCTGCCGCGGGAGCGGGAGCAGGTTCTCAGCCTTGGCTATTCCCGGGGGGAATTCACCATTCCCGGGGGCTGGAATTCCGGGCCCTGCCCAGTGCTCGGGGTTTTCTTGGATCAGGAATCCCACAACCTCTCCTTCTTCGACGTGGAAGGGAAGAGTCTCCTGGCGTCGCTTCCCTTGAGGTTTTCCGGGAATCTCTTCCCGTTTTTCAGCCCCGGCTCCGACGGAAAGGGGTTGGGAATTCGCTCCGTGGGGGGTTCATAATTAAAATAATAAATTATTTAAATATCAATAGATTATCATATTTATAATTGGTGATAATTAATAAATTTGTAGAGGGGATCATAATGTAAAATAATTTCTTAAATAATAAATTAAAAATTAAAGTTTTCCAATTTTTTTCTGTTTCCTATCCTAATTATTTTCTCCTCTGGAGAAGAGGATGGAAAACAGGAAATCCCAAAATTCCCAAGGGAATCCCAGATCCAGAGATTCTGCTGGGAATTGCATCCAAGGGAACTCCCACCCCCCTTGTTTGTTCCACCTGATGGAGTTGGGATCAAGCTCCTGCTCCAGGCTCTTCCCACCCAAATTCCAGCACATTTGGGGACCAAATAACCTCTCCTTCCTGTCCTTTTCCTGCCAGGAATTCCCCAAGGGGCCCACACGTCCTAAGAATTCCCAAAACATTTCCCTTCGGAAACCTTTTATTCCATTTCTTTTTTTTCCCAGGAAAAGCCAGTCCCCGACGGGTTTTTTCCAGGGAAAACCAGTCCCTTGCCCCCTCCTTTCCCTCTTTTTTCCCTCCCACACCCTCACGTTCCTTCCCATTCCCATTTCCATCATTTTCTCCCCCCTTTCCCCAGTCCCTGCTCAAAGTCCCTTTAGTGGGACCGGGATCGGCACCGGGCGGATCCCGATCCCTTCCCCCCGGGACACAAACGGGAAGAACATTCCCTGGGAATTCCCCGTGGTGCTCAGACCCAGCCTCTCCAGGAGCTCCGCGGTCTCCACATCGTAGAATTCCAGGCACTCCCAGTCCAGGTCCAGGAAGACGCCGAGGACGGAGCCGCTCCAGCGGAGCTTCCCGAGCCCGCGGGCTCCGGCGCTGGAGAAAAGCTCCCCCTGGGATCGGCGCAGAGCCCAGGAATCCCGGCCGGGAATGGGCCGGGCCTCGCATCCCGCGTTTTCCCGCAGCACTCCCAGCGCCCAGTCCTGCTCCCGGCCCAGCTCCAGCTCCCAGTAGTGCTTCCCGCTTCCAAAGCCTTCCCGCCCCACGAGCACCGGGAATGTGGGAGCGGCCGCGTCGCCCTCCCCGCTCGGGAGCTCCAGGATCCGCTCCAGGGCATTCCAGGCCACGGGAACTGCGGGACAGCGGGAGGAGAAGGAGCCACGGAATCCGTGAATCCCTGAGTTCCCAAGTCCCTGAATCCCAGAATCCCCAAATCCCAGAATTCCCAAATCCCTGGATCCCCGAGTGGCTGAGGTTGGAAAGGCCCCCAAAGCCCCCCGGATCTCTCCCATCCTGGGATTTCCCAGGACGCAAATCCCTTTCCCTCTTCCCATCCATCCTCTCGGGAATTGCATCCCGATCCCATCCCGGCCTTGGACACCTTCCAGGACTCCCTTTTCCCACCATTCCCAACATCCCCATCCCTTCTCCATTCCTGCCATCCAAGGCACATTCCCATTTTTCCAGCTCACCTGAGTGGCTCCTGGCTTCCCAGAAATCTGTGGAAAAACAACAGACATCGCTGCATTCCAGATTTTTTGGTGGAATTTGATCCTCCCTGGACTGGGAAAACCCTTTGGATCTCCCAAAAATCCCAATTAACCCCCAAATCCCAGGAATTTCCACAATCCCATGTTTTTTACTCACCCAGCTCTGCCTTCAGTCGACCTGCAAGGAAAAAATATTCCAGGCATTTTTGTTTGGATTTCCTATTTTTCCCCAGTTTTCCCCATTTTTTCCAGTTTTTCCCATTTTTTCCATTCTTTCCCCAATTTTTCCCAGTTTTCCCAATGGGAACAACTCCTGGGAGTGGAAAACAAGGATATTCCTCCCCACAAATTGATGTTTCACTGCATTCATTAACTACAAATCCAGGGAAAACATGGATATTAACAGGAATTCTCCTCCTGTTGTTTCTGAAGATGACCCAGAGGCACAATGTTATGTAAATTTATGCAAATTTATGCAAATCCATTCCCTTACCCAAGCGTTTCTTGAAGTGGATCTTGGCTGGAAAAAAAAAAAAAAAGGGCAGAAATTGAGGGAGGGGAAAATTCCAGGGGGAAAAAAAGGAAAATATCCATGGGAAAAACATTGGAATTACGCCAGTTATTCCTTCTGGGAATTCTGTTAAATTCCAGGATTGAGGGAATTGCAGGTTTTTCCTAAAAAGGTGGAAAAGGGGAAGGAGAAGAAAAAGTTTTGATCCCTTAAAAGTCCCGGTGGAATTTGGTGGAAGATTTGGGCTGGGATTCTGGGATTTTGGGGGGTCTTTTCCTGCCTAAGTGATTCCATGAAATCCCAAGGAAGAGGAAAAAATTGTGACTGGATCATCCCCTGGGGGTTAATTAATCACTTTTAATTAAGATGAACTTGTTTTCCCAGGGAATGTTTTATGGGAATGGGATTTACCTGCTCGTTTCTTGGCTTTTTCTCCGTCTGGAGATTCCGGATGTGGAATTGAGGGAATAATTGGGAATAACGTTAATATTTAATAATAGATATTGTTAATATTTGTTAATATTTATTATTAATGTTGTTCTGTAGGTGCCTCTCCCAGAGGGAAGGGGAAAGGGGGAAAGGGGGAAAGGGGGAAAAGGGGGAGAAGGGAAGGGAAGGGAAGGGAAAAGGGAATCTCTTACCCAACAGCGACTTCACCTTCTTTTTTTCTGGAAAAGAGACGACACGGAATTTTGGCTCCCAAAATTCCCAATTTGGGAACTTTTCTAATATTTGACGTTGGACGTTTCCCATTTCCTGAGGGATTTTTTACCTTCTTCCCTTTCCAGCTTCACTTTCACTGAAAAACAAGGGAAATTCATCCAAAATAGCCATAATAAATACAAATAATATCATTAATATAAATAATTCACCTTAATTCCTCATCACTCACCTGCACTGGCATTTTTCCTGTGGCTCCCTGGTTAAAAAAAGGGGGAAAAAAGCCCTTTTATTCCATGGTTTTTTGCACAGAAAAGAGCTCTGAGTCGTCATCTGGGATTTGATCCCGTCGGGAACACCCTCGGGTTGATTTCCCAAGGAATTCCGGGACACAGAGCCAGGAATTCCCCACCTTTTTCGGGCTCCAATTCCAGAATTTGGTCACTCCATTAATTTTTTAATTTGATTTTTTTGTTGGTTTTTTTTTTTATTTTACCCACATTCCTCTCAGGAATTATTTTTATTCCAGGGGATTTTTTCCCCCGGGATTTTCCCAACACTTACTCCTCAGGAGGCAAAACAGAGTGGAAATCAGGAGCAGGTTGAGGCCCAAAAGCACCAGGAAACCGCTCAGCCAGGAGGAGATGGAAGGGAGGAAAATATCTGGGAAAAAGTGGGAAAAGGAACGACACTCCCTCAATTATTCTGTATTAATGATTTTCAAAGTCTATTAATAATTAGCTTTATTTTGGACTCGAGGGTTGCATATTAATTATTAAATATTAAATATAAATTAAATTATTAAATATTAGGGTTAAATTAAGGGTTAAATATTCCACTGTGGATTTAAGGAGCAAATATTGCACCAGGGGGATCAGGGGATTTCTCCCAGCACGGATCCCAGGAACGGAGCCGATCCCGGGGGTGATTCCGGAGCCACCTGAGATGCGGATCCGGGATTCCCTGCTGACGTTGAGCCGGGGGTTGACGATCCTGCAGGAAACTTCCAGGTCGGATCCGGGCGGGAGGGTCACGGAAGCGTCGACGCGGAACAGCCCCGACGGCTCCGGCGTCGTCCTGGGGCTGGAAAACCCCTCCCGGACCTTTCCTCGGCCGTCCAGCCAAAGGATTTCGGGACTCGGGAACCAGCCGGAGGCTCGGCAGGAGAGGCTGAGGTCCCTTTTCCGGGACCTCACGACAATGGTGGGAATGTCGCCGATGGCTGCGGAAAAACGGGAGGGTTTCCATTCCAAAGAGCGGGAAATTGGGGTTTGGGGGATTGGTTTTCCTTGGAAAGGGGTTTTAAGGGTTTGAAGGTGTTGGAAGGGATTCCAAGGGAATGAGGGATTCCAGGGACAGTCTGGGAGAGGGAGGGGGGAGGTTGGTTTAGGAGGAAGTCGGGAGTGGGATTTGCCCGGATTTGGGAAAATGTGGGAATTATAAGTACTATGTTATATATTTATACATTATATAGTTATAAAGTGTATATTGTACACTATGTATTTATATATTATATATTATATATTATATATTATATATTATATATTATATATTATATATTATATATTATATATTATATATTATATATTATATATTATATATTATATATTATATATTATATATTATATATTATATATTATATATTATATACCCATGACATCATATTTATAGAAAATAAATACACAACACAAAAATATCAAATACAAAAAATAAAATATAAAACCCATAGAACATAAAAATATAAAATATAAAAATTTATTTCAAATACATAAAAATGCACCGGAATAAAATAACCATCAAAATTTTGCCCCATTTTTTTTTTTTTTTTAAAAAGGAATAAAAGGATCCCAGAATTCCCACCTGCCACTTCCAGCTGCACCGACACCTCCCGGGACACGTCCTGGGCCGACACGTGGCAGGTGTAGGAGCCCTGGTCGGAGATCCCGACGTTCCTCAATCCCAGGGACACATTCCCGGCCCAGAATTCCCTGGGGAAAAACTCCACCCGGCCCCGGAACCTCCCGTCCCACTCCTGCTCTCGGCTCTTCCCATCGAAACTGCCCACGGGGATCCTTCGGGAACCGTCGTGGAATTCCCAGCGGACGGAGAAAACCTCGGGAATGGGGTCCTGGGTCACCCGGCAGGGCAGGACCACCCGCTCCCCGATGATCCCGACGACGGGAATTCCGGGAGAACTCACAGACCGACCTGTTTCGGGACAAAACGGGGGCTGTTCCCGGTTATCCAACGGAACCACCTCGGGGAGAGGGATCCGGGGAACTGGGAAAACGACACGGAACGCTCGCGGGATCTGAGATTCCTGCATTTATCCTGCGGTGTTTCGAACCTTGGATCGTTTTGGTTGGAAAAATCACGGAAAAATGGGGGGAAAACCGATTCCCTGGGAGCCTCTTCCAGCCCCGACCACCCTCTGGATAAAGAAGCTTTTCCAAGGTTTTTGAAGGAATTTCAGCAGAAATCGGGTGTTTCACGGAAATACATCCCAAATATATCCCAAATATATCCCAAATGGAATTGTCTTCACCTGTGGCCAGGTGGGATCCGTGCTGGAATGTCAGGACTGGGAGCAACGTCAGCCACCAGACCCGGGAATCCATCGATGTCCCGGAATCTCCCGGAATTCCTTCGGCCCCTGCACACATTCCACGGAAAAGAACAAGAGAATCGAGGGATGAAATAACAGGGAAAAATATCCAGGAATTTATGGATGGAGGGATTGGGGTTCTCAAGGAAAAGAAGGTCCCGGGTGTTTTATTTTACTCCATTTATTCCACTTAAAAAATCAATTTACTCCAGTTAAAAAATATCAGTTTACTCCCAATAAAAAATCAACTTATTCCAGATGAATCAATTTCTAGAAGTGAATTCATGGATTTTTCCGACCAGGAATTTCTTACCGGAGCAGGAAGGCCCAGAAGGTTCCTCTGGAGTCAGGTTGGGAAGAACTTTGTCCCCAGATTTTATATTTTTATGGCCCCTGAAAGTCCTGATTTGCATTTTCCAAAAGGGTTGGACCTTGAAAAAGGGAAGTGGGAATTCTATAATAGATTAGGGTTATATTTTATATAGTACAGTACATTGTATATTATGTATTGTATTGTATTAGAGTATATATTGTATTAGAGTACATATTAAACTATAAATGATGTATAATATCTAATACAATCATATATTAAATATATCCCATTATTTTATTTTATTAGTTATTATCATAAATATAATAATAAAATAATATATAAAATATATTAGGGTTATCTTTTATCTATACATTATATATTATGTTATGTATTGTGCTAGAGTATATATTATACTAGAAATTATATATAATATCGAATAGAATCAGATATTCACTACACATTATTTATCATTATTATTTATTACAATAATAAATAATTGTATTTTGCAACACCCTAACCCTAATCCCTCCCCCGGCACAAGCCCAGAGGAATCATTCCCTCCGGAATGATTTCTGCCCAAAACTCCGGGATTTCTCCCAGAACCCCCGGGATTTTGCCCAAAACTCCGGGATTTCAGCCCAAACTGCCTCCGGCGGCCGCCCCCTGCAGGAGCCCGGATAGCTCAGTCGGTAGAGCATCAGACTTTTAATCTGAGGGTCCAGGGTTCAAGTCCCTGTTCGGGCGATTCCCCTTTTCCCGCTCCCGGCGCAGCCCGGGGGTCCCATCCCTGTTTTCTCCTCTCCCGGGAGGGAAAAACCGCGGGGTCTCTTTTTCGTGGCGGAGGGAGCGGCGCGGAGGGCTCTGGGACGGGCGGCGGGGGCGGCGCGAGGCGGTCCCATGGTGTAATGGTGAGCACTCTGGACTCTGAATCCAGCGATCCGAGTTCGAATCTCGGTGGGACCTCGCCGTCTTTTTGGGTCCCCCCCCTCCATGTACGGGCGGGGGGGTCGCGACTCGTTTGTGCCCCCCCCGTGTCCCATCGTAGGGGCAGGGGGAAAGAGGGGGGGCCCTGGCTCGTTGTGGCGTTTGGGAAGCGCAGGGGACACTCGCCTGGGGCCCCCGTGTCCCGAGTGTGTCACGCGCGTGGGTGTGGCGGCACCGCTCCTCCTCCCCCTTTTGGGATCGGGGTGTGACGCCTCAAAAGGGTCCTCGTGTGACCCTACTCTGGGGTCTGTGTGTGACGTCCCACGTGTGACGCCCCCCGGGCGACCTCGCGTGACCCCACAGATGCTTCGGGGACTGAGTGTGACATCCCACGTGTGACTGTCCGACCCCCTCAGCGGGGAGACCCGAGTGGCCAGGACGGACAGACTGAGGGACAGACAGACAGAGGGACATTTGGGGGGACAGAGGTTGGACAGAGGGACAGGAGGGAGACGGAGGGACAGGAGGGGGACAGGAGCCAGACCGAGGGACAGGAGGGGGCAAAGAGGACCGAGGCCGGACAGAGGGACAAGAAGGGGACAGGAGGGGGACAGAGGGGGCAGAGGGACCGCTGTGGGGACAGACAGAGGGGACAGAGGGACAGAGCCCGCGGGGCCGCAGGTAGCGGAGCCACACCCCGGGACCGGGAACGCGAAACCTGGAAGAGAGAGAGGTAAAAACAAACAAGCCCAGGCACAAAACAGGAAGGAGGGAGCGCAAACCAAAGCAAATAAATCCCGAGGAGCAACGAACTCCCGGCCCCTCCGGGGCCAAAGGTGCGCCCGGCCCGGCCCCGCGGACCTTTGGCCACCGCCGGCCACCCCTCAGTGGCCATGGCGGTGCTGCTGGGGCTGCTCCTGGCCGCGCTGGCCGGGCTGGCCCTGCTCGCCGCGCTGCTCGCCCCGCCGTTCCTCTGGGACGACCTGGTGGCCTTTGTCACCATGGCCAGGTCGGCGCTGCGCTGCCGCCGCCGCTTCGCCCGCAGCCCCCCCGAGACCCTCCTGGACGTGTTCCTGCTCCACGCGCGGAGGCGGCCGCGGCAGCCGCTGCTCCTCTTCCAGGACGAGCTTTACACCTACGAGGACGTGGATCTCAGGAGCAACCGGGCGGCCTGGGCGCTGCAGCGGCGCCTGGGGCTCAGCCCCGGCGCCACGGTGGCCGTGTTCCTGCCCAACTCGCCCACCTACCTGTGGACGTGGCTGGCGCTGGCCAAGCTGGGCTGTGCCATGGCTTGCGTGAACACCAACGCGCGGGGACGGGCGCTGCGGCACGCGCTGGAGGCCGCCGGGGCCACCCAGGTGCTCGCCAGCCCCGGTGAGAGGGGATGGAGGGGACGTTCGGGGGGCTACGGGGACACGGGGGGATGTGGCCACCAAGGTTACCCTGGTCCTCGCCAGCCCTGATCTCAGCCAGCCTCGCCAGCCCCAGTGTCCACACGTGTGTCAGGTCTGTACCTGTGTCCACACGTGTGTCAGGTCTGTATGTGTGTCCACACGTGTGTCAGGTCTGTACCTGTGTCCACACGTGTGTCAGGTCTGTACCTGTGTCCACACGTGTGTCAGGTCTGTACCTGTGTCCACACGTGTGTCAGGGTCTGTACACGTGTCTGTGTCTGTGCAGGGTTTGTGCGTGTGCCCAATTTGGGGTCCCTCAGGTGCCCATTTGGGGTCCCTCATGTCCCCCACCCTGTCCCTCCTGTCCCCCCAGACCCTGCCCCCCGTGCCCCCCAGTGCCCCCCCGTGACCCGCCGTGTCCCCCCCGTGTCCCGCAGAGCTCCGGGTGGCCGTGGAGGAGGTTCTCCCGGACCTGCAGCACTCTGGGATCCACGTGTTCTACCTGAGCCCCTCGTCACCCACCCCGGGGGTCCCGGCCCTGCTCCCCGACATCGAGGCAGCCCCTGCAGACCCTCTGCCCGCCCAGCACCGCGCCGGCATCACCGCCACCTCCAAGGCCATGTACATCTACACCTCTGGCACCACCGGTGAGAGGGAGCCGGGAACCGCCGGGATCCACAGCTGGGGGACACGGGGGGAAGAGGGGGGTTAGGAATGTCGGAGGGGTCTCTTGTGGGGCCTTTCTCCAGCCACGAGTGTGGTGGGTCCACCTGGGGCAGGAACGGCCCTTTGGGATGTTTGAGGTCAGTTGAGGGTGTTTGGGGTCAGTTGATGATATTTGGGGTCAGTTTGGGTTATTTGGGGTCACCCATCCGTTTTTGGGTCCCCAGGGCTCCCCAAGGCCGCGGTGGTGACGGAGCTGAAGCTGATGATGGTCGCCAGCCTGGCCTGCATGTGTGGGCTGCGCCGCGACGACGTCGTGTACACGACACTGCCCCTCTACCACTCGGCCGGGCTGCTCGTCGGCCTCTGCGGCTGCCTCAACATCGGTGCGGGAGAGCCCGGCCCACGGGACGAGGGAGGGAGGGAGGGAGGGAGGGAGGGATCAATGGATGGACAGACGGGTGGACGGACAGACGGAGGGAGGATGGATGGACGGCTGGGTGAGTGGATGAAGGGAAAAGCGAGGAGGGAAGGGGTCACCCCCCCCGGCTGTGCCCCCCCAGGAGCCACGTGTGCCCTGAGGAGCAAGTTCTCGGCCTCCCAGTTCTGGGCCGACTGTCGGCGGTACAACGTCACCGTCATCCAGTACGTGGGGGAGCTCATGCGCTACCTGTGCAACACGCCCCCGGTGAGCCCCAACTGCCCCACACTGCCCCAAAACTCCCTCAAAACTGCCCCAAAACTACCCAAAAACTGCCCCTAAACTACTCCCCACACCGCCCCAAAAACTGCCCCAAACTGCCACAAAAACTGCCACAAAAACTGCCAAAAAACTGCTCCAAAAATGCCCCAAAAACTGCTCCAAAAATGCCCCAAAAACTG
>NW_016690621.1:32724-35620 GCF_001604755.1 Lepidothrix coronata
TCAAGGTGAGAACTGGGGGGTTTGGGGCCAACGGGGGGTGTTTGGGGTCAGTTGGGGGGGGTTGGGGTAAATTGGAGATGTTTGGGCCTTATTTAAATAGGTTTAAATAAGATTTAGACTTAAGATTTAGACTGAAAGATTTAAATCAAAATTTAGACCTAAAGGTTTAGAATTACAGGTTTAAAGATTTGGACTTCTAGACTCAAAGACTTAGACTGACTCAGGGATTTAGACTGACTCAAAGATTCAGACTGACTCAAAGATTCAGACTGACTCAGGGATTTAGACTGACTCAAAGATTCAGACTCAGACATTTCCAATCCAGGCTGGTCGAACCCAAGCAGTTTTTAACCCCCAGGGTGTTGGGATTGCAGGGGGAGGGGAAAGGCCCGATCCCAGCAGGCCCAACCTGCCCCCCACCAGGTTTTAATCCCGGGTTTCTCTCCCTGTGCCCCCCCAGTTCTTCACACCCTTCGAGCTGATCAAGTACGACGTGGCCACGGACAAGCCCGTGCGGGACGAGCGCGGGCTCTGCATCCCCCTCGGGCCCGGTAAGAGCCGGGCCTTGCAGGGAGGCCACCAAAACCACCCCCTGGTCCTCCTCGGGCGGCCTAAACCCCCCCTCCCGACCCCCTCCCAGGCGAGACGGGGCTGCTGGTGGTGAAGATCACGCGGCACGCGCCGTTCCACGGCTACGCCGGCGACGCCCGCAAGACGGAGCAGAAGGTCCTGCGGGACGTCCTGGCCAAGGGCGACGCCTTCTTCAACAGCGGTGACCTGCTAATCATGGACCACCAGGGCTTCCTCTACTTCCAGGACCGCGTCGGGGACACCTTCCGGTAATTCCGGCCCGCGCGTCCCGGCCGTGGGCGCCGGCCCGAGCGCTCGGCTCACGGCGCTGCCCCCTCCTCCTCCTCCTCCTCCTCCCGCCCAGGTGGAAAGGGGAGAACGTGGCCACGACGGAGGTGGAGGCCACGCTGGCCGCGGTGGGGTTCATCCAGGAGGTCAACGTCTACGGTGTGGCCGTGCCCGGTGAGTCCGGCCCGCGGCCACCTGGTTGCCCCAGGTGATCCCAGGTGACTCAGGTGGCCCCAGGAGGACTCAAAGGAGTCGTGGTTGCCCCAGGTGGCCCCAGGTGACCTTGGTGGCCCCAAGTGGACCCAGGTGACCCGGGAGGACTCAAAGCAGCCGCAGTGGCCCCCGGTGACCCCCGGTGCTGCCCGCAGGGTGCGAGGGCCGCTGTGGCATGGCCGCCGTGCGCCTCAAGGACGGGGCCACCTTCGACGGGGACACCCTGTACGCCTTCACGCGGGACACGCTGCCCTCCTACGCTGCCCCTCGCTTCGTCAGGGTCCAGGTCAGCGGGACACCCCCGGCCCAGGCCTGGGGGGCTCCAGGAGGGCTCCAGGGCTTGGGACTGGGGGGGTTTGGCCTCAGGAGGAGGGTGATCCCTCAGCACCAGCGCCCGGTTCCAATCACGGCACGGTGGAACCAGGGAATGGTTGGGTTGGGGTTGGGAGGGGCCTTCAGGCTCATCCGGTTCCAAGGGGGGGTCACCCTGTGCCAAGGGGGGGATCAACCCCCACCAGCACCCGGACACGGCCCCGGGACCCCCCCCTTCCCGACATCCCTCGTCCCCAGGACGCCCTGGAGATCACGGGCACCTTCAAGCAGTCCAAGAACAACCTGGTCCGGGAGGGCTTCGACCCCCAGCTGGTCCGGGATCCGCTGTTCTTCCGCGACGATTCCCGGCGATCCTACGTCCCGCTGACCCCGGACACCTTCGCCGCCATCCAGGACATGAGGCTCAGTCTGTAGCGGCCTCGGGCTAATTAACGAGGCTAATTAGGGGCTAATCAGGCACTGTGGGCTGGGCTGGGGGGTTATCCCAGCCCGGCCTGTCTGTGACATGGAAATTAAACCCTTAATTCCCACTTTTTTTGGGTGCCATCCCAGCCCCTCCCTGCCCTCACAGGGTGGGATTCCTTCCCCATATCCTACCTAAATCTCTCCAGTCTCAGCAGGAAGCCCTTCCCTGTGTCCCGTCACTCCAAACCCTTCCCTGTCCCAGCTCCTGGTGGCACCTGGAATTCCACTCACCGCCCTCACCGGGAAGACTTTCCGCCTGAAATTCCTCCTGGGAACTCCTAAAAGCTCCCAGAAATTCCCATAAATCCCCAGAAACCTCCCGAAACTCGCAGAAATCCCCACAGACTCCACATGGAAAATGTGAAATCTTTATTTACAGCCTCCCCCCACCCCGGTGCCCAGGACTCACCTCCCCCCGTCCCCCACCGGCTCCACCTTCCCCTCAGCCAGGGGGTCCCTGGGGCTCCTCTGGAGCTCTGGGACCCCCCGCGTGTCCCTCTGGAGCTCCGGAATCCCCCGTGTGTCCCCCTGGAGCTCCGGGATATCCCACGTGTCCCTCTGGAGCTCTGGGATCCCCCGCGTGTCCCTCTGGAGCTCCAGGACGTGCCGCGTGTCCCTCTGGAGCTCGGCCAGGCGCTGCCGGAGCCGCTGCTCCCGCCGCTTCCCCGCCTGGAGCTGCCTCTGGGCCTTGCCGAGGGCGTCGAGCGCGGTCTCCGCGCGGCGCTTCCAGAGCAGGGCGGAGCCCACCTGGTAGCTGTGCTCGCTCTGGATGTAGGAGCCGGCGCGGGGCGGCAGCCGCGCCATGAACAGCGACGGCGACGGCGGGCCCGGCGGGCCGGGGGGTCCCGCGGGCGCAGGGGGGGCCCCCTCGGGCAGGGCCGGCGCCGCCGCGGCTTCGGCGTCGCCCGTGGCCACCAGGAGGGTCTCCGGCGGCGGCGCCGGGACCCCGCCCTGGGCGGCGGCCGGGGGGGCTTTGGAGTCCGGGGGGAAGCAGGAGAGGGAGGGGGGGAACGGGGGGGCCGGCGGG
>NW_016690621.1:37881-39487 GCF_001604755.1 Lepidothrix coronata
CCACGCCCTTCTCAGCTCATTAGCCATGTGAACCACGCCCTTCTCAGCTCATTAGCCATGTGAACCACGCCCTTCTCAGCTCATTAGCCATGTGAACCACGCCCTTCTCAGCTCATTAGCCATGCAGGCCGCGCCCCTCCCGCGACGTTTGGGGGAGTTGGGAGCTTTTGGGGGATT
This sequence comes from Lepidothrix coronata, assembly GCF_001604755.1. Classification (NCBI taxonomy): domain Eukaryota; kingdom Metazoa; phylum Chordata; class Aves; order Passeriformes; family Pipridae; genus Lepidothrix; species Lepidothrix coronata. The sequence goes on from NW_016690621.1 coordinate 38,059, forward strand.
TTGGCGAGTTCTGGGGGGGTTTGGGGGCGTTTGGGCGGCTTTTGGGGTTTTTTAGCGCCCCCAATTGAGTAAAGAGGGCTTTGAGGTCCCCCCAGCTGGTTTGGGGGGGGATTTAACACCCCCGATTGGTCTAAAGAAGATTTTGGGGTTCCCCCTCCTCCCCCTCCTCGGTTTTTGGGTTATTTCAACGCCCCCTCCCCCACGACCCCCATTCAGGACCGAGACCCCCATGAAGGTACTTTAATGAATTTGGGGTCCCCTCTTCAAAAAAATCAAGAGGGGGGGCTCTGGAGCAGCTTTTGGGGTCCCCTTGAGAGGGGTCAAAGGGGGGATCAAGGGGGGTCACGGGGGGATTCCAGGGAGGGGTTTAATGGGGAGGTTCAAGGGGGGATTCAAAGGGAGGGGTTTCGAGGGGGTATTCAAGAGGGGTCTCAAGGGGGGGTTCGAGGGGCTCCCGCAGCGCTGGGGGCGGGTCCGAGCCCCCCCCAGGGCCCGGGGCTGTGCGGGGGGGTGCCGGGGGTGGCGGGGGGGGTGTCGCTGTCGCCGCTGTCGCCGCTGTCGCCGCTGTCGCCCCCCCGCAGCATCCGCCGGACCGTGCGGGACACGGTCAGGGGGTCGCACCTGGGGGGAGGGGGGGAGTGACACCCCCCCGTCCTGGAGACCCCCCCGACAGTCCAGAACGTCCCCCCCGGACCCTCCCAATATCCCATAACCCCCATAGAGCCCCCATAACCCCCTATGGAGCACCCCAACACCCCATAGCCCCTGAGACCCCCCATAACCCCATAGACCCCTCCCACCATCCCATAACCCCCAACAGACCCCCCCATAATCCCATAGACCCCCAAGGTGTCCGTAGGGTCTGTAAGCCCCCCCCCCGCTGCCCATGGGTGTGTATAGGTGTCTATAGGTGCCCACGGGTGTCTATAGGGGTCTGTAGGGGTCTATGGGTGTCCGGGGGTGTCCCCACCTGAGCCGGGCCCTGAGCACGGCCACACTCCGCGCCGTGGCCGCGGTGCCATCGCCGACGTGGTCGAGCTGCCGGCGCAGGACGTGGCCCTGGGCCAGCGCCCGCGCCGTGCCCGCCGCCACCGCCGCCACCTGCGCCGCCACCAGCCCCGCGGCCACCTCGCTGGCACGGGCCTGGGGACACGGGGACACCGCTGGGGACACTGGGGACACTGGGGACATCGGGGACATCGCGCACATTGGGGACACTGGGGACAGTGGGGTCGTGGGGACATTGGGGCATTGGGGACATTGGGATATGGGGACACGGGGACATGGGGTGTGGGGACAAGGGGATGTGATGGCATTTGGCATTGGGACGTGGGGACACGGTGACACAGGACCCCGGGGCGCAGGGGGACAGGACACGGGGACACTGGGGACAGTGGGGTCGTGGGGACATTGGGGCATTGGGGACATT
>NW_016690621.1:40771-43674 GCF_001604755.1 Lepidothrix coronata
CGCCGTGCCCGCCGCCACCGCCGCCACCTGCGCCGCCACCAGCCCCGCGGCCACCTCGCTGGCACGGGCCTGGGGACACGGGGACATGGGGTGTGGGGACAAGGGGATGTGATGGCATTTGGCATTGGGACGTGGGGACACGGTGACACAGGACCCGGGGGCGCAGGGGGACAGGACACGGGGACACTGGGGACAGGGGACAGTTGGGGACACTTGGGAACAGGGAGGACGTGGGCGGGCACAGAGGCTGTGGGGTCACAGGGTGACAGGGGTGACACGGGTGACACAGGTGACACGGGTGACACAGGTGACACGGGTGACAGGTGCCCCCCACCTGCAGCCGGTATCTCTCCCCCCGCAGCCGCTGCTCCTCCACCTCGGCCACCAGAGCCCGCAGGCGCCGGCCAGTGACACGCGCGGCCCGTGACAGGGACAGCCGGGTCCTGGGGGGACACAGGGACACCAAATGTCACCCAGTGGCACCCCATGGCACCCGGGACGGGGCCACCCACACCCCAGGGGCCACCGGGACACCCAGTGTCACCCCATGTCACCTCCAGAGTGACCCACAGCCAGTGACACTCACCCTGGGACCGTCTGGGGACCCCCCTGGGACCGTCTGGGGACCACCTTGGGCCACCCTGGGGCCACCCAAACCCACTTCGGGGTCACCTCAAGCCAGACTGGGATCCCCCTGAGCCCCCCTGAGACCACCCAGCACCACCCAAACCCACTTTGGGGTCACCCTGGATCACCTGGGGCCACCCAAGACCGCCCTGGGGCTGCCCAAACCCATTTTGGGGGCATCCTGAGGCCATGTGGGCACCACCCAATCCCCCCCAGTCCCCCCTCACCCTTCCTCCCTGCGCAGCAGCTCCTGCAGGTGGAGGCAGCGGCTCCTCAGGGTGCTCTCGGGGGGCGTGGGGGGCACCGGGGGGCGCAGGAGCCGCTCCTGCAGCTCCCGCTGCTCCCGCGCCAGCCGGGCCTGGGCACCCTGGGCCTCCCGCGCCCGCTGCCCCGCGAGGGACAGCGCCTCACGCAGCTCCTGCACCTGGGCAGGTGAGACAACACCCGCGGGTGAGACCACAGCACCCTCGGGTGAGCTCAGCACCCACATATCCCACTTCCCACATCCCCATATCCCCTCATATCCCTCCCAAGTCCCCACAGGTGCCCCACAGGTGCCCCACAGGTGCCCACCTGTCCCAGCCGCTGTCCCAGGTGGTCCTGCAGCCCCCGGTTGTGCTCCCGCAGCTCCTCCAGCGCCGCCTGCAGCCCCTCGGGGTCAGCGGGGGGGGGGCTGTGGGGGGGACACATGGGGGGGCATGGGAGGGTATAGGGGATGGATGGGAGATATGGGGGAATACGGGATAGAGGGACACCGGGGACTACAGGGGACACGTGGAGGGGCTGTAGGGGACACGCAAGGGGCGTGTCCAGGAAGGGGCGTGTCCGGAGAGGGGTGTGCCCTCACTCACCTGTGCCGGGGGCTGTGTCCCACCTGAGCAGCTGCTCGGTCCCGCTCCTGCTCCGCCTGGCGCCGGCACTGCCGGGCCTCCTCCACGGCCTGGGGGCGGGGCTGGCATGGACACGCCCACCGGGGACACGCCCACCACCCCAGCACCACCCATAGGCTGATATAGCCCCACCCATTGTTCCTCAGCCCTGCCCACTGATCCTTAGCCCCACCCATCAGTCCTTGACCCCACCCATTGGTCCTCAGCCACACCCATTGGACCTTAGCCACACCCCCCTGCCCTTTAGCCTGGCCCCTTTGTTCTTTAGCCCTGCCCATTTATCATTAGCCACGCCCTTTCCCTTGGCCCCGCCCACCTCTCGCAGCCGCTGAAGCTCCTCCCCCCGTTCCCGGCACTGCGACTCCGCCTCCTGCGCCCGAAGCTCCGCCCCCGCACGGGCAGCACGGGCAGCCTGGAGCTCCGCCCACAGCAGCTGCCCCGCCTCCTGCAAATAGGGCCGGGTCAGGGACAGGCCACACCCATCGACCACGCCCCCTTTAGCCCCACCTCAGCCAGGCCTCCACCCTCTCAGAGGCTCCTCCCCCCCCCAGGCCACGCCCCCTCAGACCACGCGGATATAGCCCAAATTCAGCCACACCCCCACCAGAGGCTCCACCCCCTTAGGACCCTCCCATGACCACACCCACATCCCACAAAGCACCACCTACTTTTCTAAGTCCCACCCCATTTCACCAGCCACCCCTCAGACCACACCTCTTTAGCCCCACCCACAGCCACACCTGTCATAGACCCCGCCCCATCTGACCCCACCCCCTCCCTGGCCTCGCCCACCTGCTGCAGCCGCAGTCTCTCATTGGCCCGGTCCCTGGCCCTGCAGGCCCCGCCCATCCGGGCCTGGGCCCCACCCACAGCGATCTCCAGCGCACGCAGGGCCCCGCCCTCCACCAGGCCACGCCCTCTCTCTGCTGCCAGGCTCCGCCCCAGCGCCGCCACCTGATTGGGGAGGACCGTGATTGACAGCTCACATGGGACAGGCCACGCCCCCATCTGGGTGATGGGCAGCCCCTTGTCCCCCCCGGATGATTGACAGTTCATTGCTCCACCCACCAGGGTGATGGACAGTCCCAAGCCCCTCCCAACGATGTGATTGACAGCCCCAAGCCCCGCCCACCTGGTTACTGAGGTCTCGCAGCTCCTCCTCCAGGTCCCGCCGGTGCTGGGAGAGGGAGGGACATTTGGGGGGGAGGAACCAAAATCTGGGGGGTCCCAAAGTCCAGGGGGGGTCCCAGGGTTTTGGGGAGTCCCAGGAATCCAGGAACCCCCAGAGTCCAGGGAGTCCCAAAATCTGGGGGGTCCCAAAGTCCAGGGAGTCCCAAAATCTGGGGGGTCCCAGAGTCCAGGGAGTCCCAAAATCTGGGGGGTCCC
>NW_016690621.1:45395-46822 GCF_001604755.1 Lepidothrix coronata
CGGGGGGATCCTCACAGCCCATCCCTGTGTTCCCCCTCATCCCTGTGTCCCCCCCCCATTAACTGGGGGTCATCCCCCCATCCCCTGGGGGTGCCCCCCTTTCCCCGTCCCCCCCCACACCCCTCAGGAGTCCCCCCCACTCACCTGTGCCAGCCTGGGGGGGCTGCGCCGCCCCCTGTCCCCCGTGTCCACCATGGGGGGGGAGGCTCTGGAACAACAGAGACCCCGGGGAGACCCTACAATAACACCACAGCCCCCCCAAAGCAGCCGCAGCCCTGGGCGGGGACCCCCCGACAGCTTTTCGGGGGGGCAGGTGGGGAAGGTCCGGCCCCCCGGGGACCCCCTGCCCACCCTGGGGGTTCCCAGCCGCCTGTTTTTGGGGTCCCCTGCCCACCCGGGGGGGTCCCTGCCTCCCTGTCCCCCCTCACCTGTCCCGGTCCGGGCTCTGCCGGTGCCGCCCCCGCCGCGGGCACGGCACGGACCCGCGAGTGGCACCTCCGCGCTCCCCCCGGGCCGGTCCCACGGGGGGGACACGGGGACACAGAGCCCGCCCTCCCCCTCCCCAACCCCCGCCCGCCCCCCCGGGCATCGCCCGGGCGGGGCCCTTCGGCTCCAGCGGCTCCCGGGCCACCCCCGCCCTGCCCGGGGGGCACCGGGGCCTCGGGGCACCCCAGGGTGTCACCTCTGCCCTCACCCGGGGGACACGGGGGGCTCGGGGCACCCCGGATTTTTGTGGCACCTCAGGGTGTCACCTTTGCCTTTGTCCGCGGGACTCGGGTGTCCCAGGACACCCCAGAATTCGGGTGTCACCCCCAGTGTCACCTCCTGTCTTCACCCGGGGGACTCAGGTGTCTCAGGGCACCCTGGAATTCGGGTGCCACCCCTGGGTGTCACCCCCGCCCGAGGGGACACAGGTTTCAGGGCACCCCGGAATTTGGGTGTCACCTCCCGCCCTCGCCCAGGGGTGGGAGAAGCGGTGATGTCACGGTGTGGGGGTGACGTCACGGGGAGGGGAGGGTACGGCGACACCACGTGAGTGACACAGGGGAGGGGCCAGGGGGGGCAAGGGGGTCGGGGGGGGGTCACACAAGGGGTGTCCCTGGTGGGAGCAACACGAGGGACATTGGTGACATGGGATGACACGGAGTGACACAAGGTGACACGGGGTGACACGGGGTGACACAGGGTGACATGGGGGTGACACAAATGGACTCAGGTCGGCCTACACGGGTCAACACAGAGCAGAGCAGAGTCACGGGGGCCAACGTGGGTCAACACGGAACAGCACGGACTGACATGGGCCAACATGGGTCACTATGGATTGACACGGGCCAACATGGGTCACTATGGATTGACATGGGCCAACGTGGGTCACTATGGATTGACACGGGCCAACGTGGGTCACTATGGATTGACACGGGCCAACG
>NW_016690621.1:47235-51637 GCF_001604755.1 Lepidothrix coronata
GTGTCCCCTCCATCCCTCCACCCCGGTGTCCCCCTTTGCCCCCAAGTGTCCCCGTGTCCCCCCCGTTCCCCTGTGCCCCCAGTGTCCCCCGGCGTGCCCGCGGCGATGCCGGAGGCCGTTCACTACATCCACCTGCAGAACTTCAGCCGCTCGCTGCTGGAGACGCTCAACGGGCAGCGGGTGGCGGGGCAGTTCTGCGACGTCACCGTGCGCATCCGCGAGGCCTCGCTGCGCGCCCACCGCTGCGTGCTGGCCGCGGGCAGCCCCTTCTTCCATGACAAGCTGCTGCTGGGCCACTCGGCCATCGAGGTGCCGCCCGTGGTGCCCTCGGCGGCCGTGCGGCAGCTGGTGGAGTTCCTGTACAGCGGCAGCCTCGTGGTGGCACAGTCGGAGGCGCTGCACATCCTCACCGCGGCCTCGGTGCTGCAGATCAAGACGGTCATCGACGAGTGCACCCAGATCATCTCGCAGAGCCGCGGCCCCGCCGTGATGCCCCCGGCCCAGAAACTGCCGCCGGGGCCGCCGGCGGAGCTGGAGAACTTCTCGGAGCCGTTGCCGAGCGGCCACAGCCGGAAGCAGCGGCAGCCGCTGCGCCTCGCGCCGACGCTCAAGGAGGAGGAGGAGGCGAAGGAGGAAGAGGAAGATGAGGACGGCGGTGCCCAGGAGGGCGTTGTCCCGCCCGGTGCGGCCCTCCCGGCTTTCCCGGCACCAGACCCACCATTTTTCGGTGCCCCCGAGGCATTCCCAGACACGTTCCTGGCACCCTGGGCCGGCGACGACGGCGGCACCGCATTCGGGGCAGAGCGTGGACGGGAGGCACTGTGCGGGGACGGGTTTGGGTTTGGGGCACCCCCGGCATTGCCGCCACCCTACGAGGGTGGGACAGAGGCGGGGGGAGCCCCCCCAGTGCCCACGGTGCCCCCAGTGGGGCCCCTGCGCGGCCCCCAGCCCCCCTACCAGTGCGGGCACTGCCAGAAGAGCTTCAGCTCCCGCAAGAACTACACCAAGCACATGTTCATCCACTCGGGTGAGCACGGGGGGAACACGGGGATGTGGGGGGGACACAACGGGGGCAGGGAGGGCAGGGTGGGCAGGGTTGTGCCCTGGGAGGATCCGCATTGACTCACGGCGATCTGTGGTTGACTTGTGGATGTGCATTGCTCTTGACCCATGTTGGCCTGTGCTGACCCCTGTTGACTCACGCTGACCCATGCTAAGCCATGCTGACCCGTGCTAAGCCATGCTGACCCATGTCGGTTCGTTGACCCATGTTCACTCATGCAGACCTGCCCCATACTGACCCGTGTTGCCCCACGTTTGTCTCTCCGCAGGTGAGAAGCCCCACCAGTGCTCCATCTGCTGGCGCTCCTTCTCCCTCCGGGACTACCTGCTGAAGCACATGGTGACCCACACGGGCGTCCGCGCCTTCCAGTGCGGCGTCTGCTGCAAACGCTTCACCCAGAAGAGCTCCCTCAACGTCCACATGCGAACCCACCGCCCCGAGCGCTTCCAGTGCCGCCTCTGCACCAAGGGCTTCTCCCACCGCACCCTCCTGGAGCGCCACGCCGCCGCCTCTCACCCCGGGCCCCCCCCGGGGCCCCCGCCGGGGCCGCCACCGCTGCCGCCGGAGGCCGGAATGGCCGCGTGGCCGGGGACTGACGCCGCGGGCGCCGGCCCCGCTCACACGGCGTGAGGGGGCACCAGGGGGGGGGTCTCTGCCCCCCAAATTCCTCAAAGGTGGATTTTGGGGCTCCAGGCCTTTTTGAGGTGAAACCTGGAGGAAGCTGAGCCACGGGGACGTTCCCGGGGACAGGAGAAGGGGAACAGAACAGGGGAATCGGGAACACCCGGCAGGAGCACGGAGCAAATCCTCCTGGAAGCTGGGCAGGTGGGACACCAGGAGGTGGTTGGTGATGGCCTCGGTGGAGCTCAGGGGCTCTTCGGGTGGTGATGACATCATCAACCTGGACTTGTCCAAAGCACCTGAGGTGGATCCCAAGGAAGTCCTGGAACTGAGCTGGAGAGACAGGGATTGGATGGATGGGCCACGCCCTGAGGCCAGAGGAGATGCTCCAGGGGCTGGAGAGAGAGGAAGTGTCCCACTTGGAGAAGGGAAGGATCTGGGGACACCTCAAAGCCCCTTCCAGGGCCTGAATAGGCTCCAAGAGCTGGAGAAGGACTTTGGACAAGGCGTGGAGTGCCAGGACACAGGGAATGGCTTCCAGCTGGAAAAGGGGACACTTGGGTGGGATTCTGGGGAGAAATCCCTCCCTGTGAGGGCAGGGAGGGGCTGGCATGGAATTCCCAGAAAAGCTGTGGCTGCTCCATCCTGGAAGTGTCTATGGAATGTCCTTTCCCCCACCAAACCATTCCCTGGTTCCGTCACTGTGACCCCACCCCAGCCTTGGATGGACACAGGGATGGACACATGGATGGACACGCGGATGGACACACAGGTGGACACAGGGATGGACACACAAGACGGACATGGGGTCCGCCCCTTCCCCCAGGTGGCTCCTGTCCCCCCAAACAGTGGCCAGTGGGGGGTGGCTCAAATGGTCTTGGTGGCATCTGGGGGTGACAATGAACACAGGAGGACACTGGGGAGAGAGGGGGGATTCTGGGGACGGGGGGGGGACCCTGGGGACACGTGGGGGGACCTGGGGAAATGGGAGGGGACTTGGGAGAATGGGGGGGACACTGGGGGACACCAGAGGGGACATGGGGGAGGACAGGAGGAGACTTGGAAGGACACTGGGGGGACACTGGAGCCAGTGGGGGGACATAATGGGGGACACTGGGACACAAAGAGGGGACACTGTCCCAGGGCCACCACTGCTCAGGGCCCCTCAGCCTCTGGTCCCAGTGTCATGCGGGGCCCTCCCAGTAACGCCCCCAGTACCCCCGGCAGTCCCAGTAAAGCTCAGTGCTCCCAGTAATCCCAGTGCTCCCAGTACCGTCCAGTGCTCCCAGTATTCCCAGTCCTTCGTCAGCCCTGCAGCGCATTGGTTCCCCGACCTGTCAATCATCGCCTCCGCCCCTCCTCCCCGCCGAGCCCGGAAGCCGATTGGCCAAGCGTCACGTCTCTACAGTCCCCGCCCTCCCCGTGGCGTTTCCACCGCTGATTTGCGCGTTCTCCTTCCCGCCCTTTTTCCTCCCGCCTGCTCCTCTTCTATTGGTCCTCACCCCGTCAATCCCTCGTCCCCCCTTTCATTGGACCATGCGCTGTCCATCAGGCTCAGCGGGCGGTGATTGGCCGAAGCGGGGGGGCGGGACCGGAAGCCGTGAGGGGAGACCGGGCCACCATGTCGGGCCCTGAGGCGGCGGCGGCGGCCAGGACGGGCTCGGAAGGGGTCGGGAAGGGCCCGCGAGTGGAGCCCTTGGGGCACCTGGAGCTGCTGGAGCACTGCGGGCGCTGCCGGGAGCGCCTGAGCCCCCAGCGGAACCCGCGGCTCCTGCCCTGCCTGCACTCGGTGTGCGGGACCTGCCTCGGCGGAGATGGAGCGGGTGAGGGGGGACTGGGGGAGCTGGGAGGCACTGGGAGCACTGGGGGACACTGGGAGCAATGGGGGACCCTGCCCCACTAACGAGCCGCCACAGAGGGGGGTGTGGGGTGACCCTGGTACCCCCTCTGCCCCCCCCCCGTCCCCCCTGACCTCGTGTCCCCGCTGTCCCCGCAGTGTTCGAGTGCCCCGTGTGCCACTACCAGTGTCCCCTGGGGGACATCCTGGACAACTTCTTCCTGCAGGACAGTGGGGCTGGAGCCACCGCAGGGCCTGAGCCCCGACAGGTAGAGCCTCGTTAGCGTTAATTAGCGCTAATTACCGGGGAGGAGGTAGCCCAGCCTGTCCCTTGTCCTCAGAGCTGCAGCAGCTGCGAGGACAACGCGGCGGCCACGAGGTTCTGCGATGACTGCGCCGAGCCCCTGTGTGACACCTGCGTGCAGGCCCATCTCAGGGTCAGGTACACCCGGGGCCACTCCGTCAGGGACATCGGTGAGTCACTGTCACCTCAGTGTCACTGTCACAGCCCCCTGTCACCCCTATCCCTGTGTGACACCTGCGGGCAGGCCCATCTCAGGGTCCCGCTCCCATTCCCAGTGCTATCCTGGTGCCATTCCCAATCCCATTCCCAGTGCCGTTCCCAGTCCATTCCCAGTCCCCTTCCTGTGTCATTTGTGCAGGCAGAGCTGCTCTCCAGGACATTCCCATCCCAGTCCATTCCTGCAGGCTCAGTCCCATCCCAGTCCATCCCCACAGGCTCAGCCCCATCCCAGTCCATCCCAGTCCATTCCCACAGGCTCAGTCCCATCCCAGTCCATTCCCACAGGGTCAGCCCCATCCCAGTCCATCCCAGTCCATTCCCACAGGCTCAGTCCCATCCCAGTCCATTCCCACAGGCT
>NW_016690621.1:53194-54596 GCF_001604755.1 Lepidothrix coronata
GGTGAGGGTGGCACTGTGTCCCCCCCCGTCCCCTCCTGTCTCCTGGGCCTGGCACTGTCCCCTCACTGTCCCTTCCCTGTCCTTGCCTCCCCAGGTGAGGGTGGCACTGTCCCCTTCTGTCCCCTGAGGCCAGGACTGTCCCCTCCATGTCCCCTCCCTGTCCCTGCTGTCCCCCCGGCTCTCCTCAGTGTCCCCTGAGAAGGTGACGGAGGCGTGGCAGGAGGAGCTGGAGCGGCGGCTCCAGGCGCTGTCCCTGCTGTCCCCTGGTGTCCCCTCAGTGTCCCCATGCCCTGTGTGACCCCGGTGTCCCCCCAGAAGGTGACGGAGGCGTGGCAGGAGGAGCTGGAGCGGCGGCTCCGGGCGCTGTCGGAGCTGCAGAAGCACCACGAGCTCGTCATGTGCTTCGTGTCCCGGGCCATGGGCACCTCCCGGGGCACTGCCCTGCTGCTCTCCCACAGACTGGTGAGGCTGAGCCCCCCCAGAGCCCCCCAGGGGCAGGGACCCCCGCGGTGGCACCTGGGGACACTTGGGGACCACTGACAGAGGAGTGGGCAGTGACACCCCCACCGGGCTGTCCTGGGGAGGGGCCAAAGCCCCCCAACCCCACCCTCAGACCCCTCACGTGTCCCCGGGGTGTCCCTGCCTTGTCCCACGTGTCCCCGTGGTGCTGCCCCGTGTCCCCTCGGTGTCCCTGTGACCTGTGCCCCCCCCCGTGTCCTTCCAGATCCATTCCCAGATCCAGCGGAGCCTCCGTGTCCCGGTGGAGCGTGAGGAGCCCCCGGGGGAGCTGAAATTCCAGTGGGATCTTCCCGCCTGGACCAAGAGTGCCGAGAACTTCGGTAGGGGGACACCGGGGGGGACGGGGGGTGACAGGACAGGAGGGACCAGGGGGGTGACAAGTGACAAGGGGGGTGTCAGGGGGTCTCTGGTGTCCCCACCCCCCCTGACACCCCTCCCCTCCCCCCCAGGCACCATCATCTCGGAGTGGCCCCTGCCCCGCTCTGGGAGCCCCCCCCCTGCCATGAGGCCCCGAGATCCCCCCCCGCCCCCACAGGTACTTGGGGGGCCTGGGAGGTGTTTTGGGAACCCCCCTGGCTGCCCCCTACCCCCCAGATAACCCCCTGCCCCCCCCAGGTGGTGAGCAACGGGCAGGTGACCCCCAGGCTGCTCTTTCAGCCCCCCCAGAACAGGGCTGGAGGGGGGGCACAGGAGGCCTCCTGGGGGTCCCCCCCAATTGGGCGGGAGGCTCTGGGCCCCCCCCTCCCGCCTCAGTTTCCCTCTGGGACCGAGGGCTTGGAATGTCCTGACTTGTCCCCCCCACACCTGGAGCCGCCGTCGGAGACCCCCAAGCTGGGTGAGGATGTGGGGGGGACATGGAGGGCACAGGGGGAGGGAGGGAACA
>NW_016690621.1:55225-56486 GCF_001604755.1 Lepidothrix coronata
CCAAACCCCCCCTCAGTGTCCCCCCCCCCGGCCGAGATGAGGCCGAGCCCCCCCCCCGGAGCGGAGCTTGGGCCAGGTACGACCGGGGGGGGACACGGGGGGGACATGGGGGGGACATGGGGGGGCTTGGGGACACCGGGGGTGTCACCAGGGGGTGGGGACATGGGGGGGACATGAGTGGAGTGACAGAGGTTGGGGACACGGGGGGGTGACATGGAGGGGGCACAGGGGAAGGGGACACGGACTGGGGGGTCCAGGAATTCCCTGACGTGGGATTTCCCAGCAGCCACCGGGCCCCCCGAAAACACCGTCACAGGAGGGGACAGGTGAGGGGGGACACCCTGTCCTTTGTCACATCCCCTGGGACACCCCTGTCACTTGTCACCTCTGTCCAGTCCCTCCTGTCCATTGTCACCCTCCTGGTCTCTCCTGTCCCTTGTCACCTCCCCTGGGACCCTCCTGTCTATTGTCACCCCCTCCAGTCCCTCCTGTCTTTTGTCATCCCCTCCCTGGTGACATTTGGTGGCTTTGGGGGCTCCTGGAGCCCCCCTGACCCCCCCCCCATTATCCAGGAGGAAACCTGGGAATTCCCCCCGGGAGGAGAAGTTTGTTAAGAAGCTGCTCATTAAACGGTAACTGGGGGGGATGGGGACCCTCGGGACCCCCTTGTCACCTTTGTCCAGGGCCACCTGTCCCCCTTGTCCCATCCTTGTCACCCCCTTTGAGGGTCCCTGGCCCTTGGTCATGAGGGTCCCCCCATCTCGTCCCCTGGGCCAGGGGGTGGCGAGGACCCAGGACCCCCCTGGCCCTTGTCACCATGTCCCCAGCATCCCTCTGGAGTCCCCCTGTCCCCAACTCTCCCAGACCTTGTTCCCCTCTCCCCGGGGTCCCCCCCGTCCCTTGTCCTCCTGTCCCCGGGGTGCCCCTTGTCCCCCCGTGTCCCTTGTTCCCCCATCCCAAAAGCCCCAGATGCTTCCAGCCCCCCCCAGACTCCCAGGATTTGTCCCCTGGGGGTGTTCCTCTGGTGCTGACCCCCCTTTCCCCCCAGGAGGCGTCCCCGAGGGTGCCAGGGCCCCCCCCCACGCCCCCTCAAGGTGCCGCGGGTGTCGCTGGAGCGGCTGGAGCTGGGCCTGGCGCTGGACCCGGCCCTGCCCCTGCCCGCCTTCCGCGTCCTGCCGGGGCCCTCGGCCGGGCAGTTCAGCGTCATCGTCATCGAGCAGGGGGGGACAGCGCAGGGGACAGCCCAGGGGACAGCCCAGGG
>NW_016690621.1:57374-59228 GCF_001604755.1 Lepidothrix coronata
AGGGTGTCCCCTCGGAGGGTGTCCCCTCGGAGGGTGTCCCCTCGGAGGGTGTCCCCACGGAGGGTGTCCCCACGGAGGGTGTCCCCTCGGAGGGTGTCCCCGTGGGGTGGAGCTGCCGGGTGTGCGGCCGCGCGGGGGCCGTGGTGATGTGTGACCGGTGCCAGCGCTGCTTCCACCTGCACTGCCACCTGCCCGCCCTGCTCGACGTGCCCAGGTACGGCACCTCCCTGGGATCCACTGCCCCTTGTCACCTCCCTGATCCCTGTGGGAATCGTCCCACTGACTCCAAACCTTGTGGAATGTCTGTTCCCTGTCTGTGATCCCTCCGGGAATCCCTCTGACAACCCCAAAACTTGGGGGATCTCCTGCCCCTGATCCCTCTGGGAATCCCCCACCGAGCCCAAACATCGTGGGGTCTTCTTTCCCCTTCCCTGATCCTCGTGGGAATCCTGTTGCTGGCCCCAAACCTCCTGGGATCTCCCATTCCCAATGGCTCCCCCTGGATCCGCAGCTCCGACTGGACGTGTTCGCTGTGCCAGGAGCTCCCCCCGCCCTCCGAGGCCCCCTCGGGCCAGGGAACCCCCGCCCGGCTGAGCCCCCTGGACCAGCAGGTGAGTCCTGGGGGGGATTCGGGGGGATCCCAAGGGATCCCGGGGGATCCAGGGCTGCCCTCTTTCTTCCCCCCAGAGGTGTGAGCTGGTGCTGCTGGAGCTGCTGTGCCACGAGCCCTGCAGGGCCCTGCAGCGCCCACGCGGCCTCGCGGTGAGTGGGGGCTACCGGGGAGGGCTGGGGGGCTACTGAGCCATGGGGACCACCGGGAACACCTCAGGGGCTACGGGAGGGCTACTGAGCCACGGGGACCACCGTGAACACCTCAGGGGCTACGGGGGGGCTACTGAGCCACAGGGACCACCGTGAACACCTCAGGGGCTCCCGGGGTTTGGTGACCCTTGCGGAGTTTGATGCTCACGGGAGGGGTTTGGTAGCCCCAGGGCACATTTGAAGGCCCAAGCAGGGACTTACTGGCCCCAGTCATGGTTTGGTAGCCCCTGACCCCGTTTGGTGTCCACAGGAGGGTGGTCCTGCCCTGGACCTGACCCTGATGAGGGCGAAGCTGCAGGAGAAGCTGAGCCCCCCCTACAGGACCCCCGAGGAGTTCGCCAGGGACGCCTGGAGGGTCCTGGGGCAGCTCCAGGGGACCACCGAGGTCTGGGGGGTCCGAGCAGTGTCTGGGGGTCCCTGAATGTCCTGGGGGGGGGTCTGGGGGTCCCTCTGGGCATCCCTGGGGAGGTCCGGGGTGGCTTGGTGGTTTCTCTGGGTGTCTGAATGGGTCTGGGGGTGGTCTCTGGAGGGATTTGGGGGTCCCTGGGGAGGTCTGAGGGTCCCTCTGGGGTATCTGGGGGTCCCTGTGGGGGTCAGGAGGTGTCTCTAGGGGTCTCACTTTCATGTCCCCCCAGGACAAGGCAGGGGTCTCTGAGGGGTCTGGGGTGCTCTGGGGGTCCCTGGGGATCTGGGGGGGTCTTTGGGGCCTCAGAGGGGGTGTCCGGCCCCCCTGACCTCCTGTGTCCCCCCCAGGACAAGGTGGGGCTGCAGTCCCTGCTGAGCGTCCAGAGGTTCCTCGAGACTCGCCTGAGCCGCGTCTTCGGGGACAGGAAATTCTGGGACCACCCAGGGACCCCCCTGCAGTCTGAGCCCCCTCTCCAGGGGGGCTGGGACCACCCGGAGTCACCTCTGGCATCCTGGGACCCCAATTCTGCTGCTCCAGGGTCCTGATCCCCCTCCCCGGGGTCCTGAAACCCTCCCTGGGACCCCAATTCTGCTGCTCCAGGGTCCTGATCCCCCTCCCCGGGGTCC
>NW_016690621.1:62537-63675 GCF_001604755.1 Lepidothrix coronata
CTGACCTCTCCCAGCTCTTCTCTCGACTCATGAATTCTGAATTGCTTTTTTCTTCTATTTTTGTCCAGTTACAGAGGGGAGAGTGAGAGAGCGGCTTTAGTGGGTACCTGGTATCTGGCCAGGGTCAACCCACTACAGAGGGCGAACTGGTCCCAGTGCAGCCCCCCCCCGTAAAGATGGTGGCGCCCAATAGAAGGAAGGGCCTCAAGCTCCGCCCCCGTGCGCGGGGATTGGTCGGTGGGGCCTGAAATTGCCGAAGTTTTCCGGAAAGAGCCGAAGGCACGAGCGGGGCCGCGCCCGGTTCGTCGCGGAGGGTCCGGTCCCGCCCCCTTTACCGGGAGGACCCGAGTTGTTCCGGAAAGAGCCGAAGCGACCCCGGAACGGGCTGAGCTTCCCCCGAGCGGCTCCGGAAAGAGCCGAAGGGCCCCGGATCCTCTTCCACCCCCCCCGGGTCTGGAGACCCCCGAGGCGGCTCCTAAACTTGCCGAGCGGCTCCAGAGGGTCCCGAAGCGGTTCTGGAGGATCCCGAAGGGGCTTCGGAAAGTCACGAAGTGATTCGCAGGTCGTTCCGGAACTTCCCGAACCGGTTCCGGAACTTTACGAAGCGGCTCAGGAGATCCCCGAACCCTTCCCGGACTTTCCCGAAGCGACTCCGGAAGTTGCCGAGCGTCTCCGGAAGTTGCCGAGCGGGGCGGCCCTCAGCGCTCTCCCCCGGCCCCGTCGGTCCCGGACCCCCCGAAACCCCCCGAAACCCCCCCAAAAAAACCCCAAAACCCCCCAGAAAGCCCCGAGCCGCCGCTCCCCCTGCGCCCCCCGGGGGGGCCGGCGCCGCCCCGGCCCGGGCCGGCAGGATGATCAAGCTGTTCTCGCTGAAGCAGCAGAAGAAGGAGGAGGAATCGGCCGGAGGCACCAAGAGCTCCAGCAAAAAGGCCTCGGCGGCGCAGCTGCGGATCCAGAAAGGTGCGACTGGGGCGGGCTGGGACGGACTGGGGCGGACTGGGACCAGTGAGGGGCACGGCCTGGGACCAGCAACGATTCTGAGGGGGGTCAGCGACTGGGCCCAGCGGGGGTCAGAGATTGGGCCCAGTTAGGCCCTGGTAGGGGGAAGGGGCTGGTCCCAGTAGAGGTCAGGTACTGG
>NW_016690621.1:64692-65825 GCF_001604755.1 Lepidothrix coronata
CCCAGGACCCCCCCAGGACCCCCAAAATTCCCCCCCCTATTTATTCCCCCCGGGGGTGGGGGGGGACCCCCCGTCATGGCTCGAGCGGAGATTAAAGAGCGAAGGGAACGAAGGCACTGGTTATACTGGTTTTTGCTGGTTTATACTGGGGGGACTGGTTATATTGGTTTATACTGGGGGGGGTGGTTATACTGGATTGTACTGGTTATACGGGGGTGCTCGGTTATACTGGGGATACTGGTTACACTGGTTTATACTGGGAGGGGCCCAGTGTGTGTTCCTGGTTATAGTGGGAGGAGCAGTGGGGGTGTTAGTGGTTGTACTGAGATGGGGGTGCCGAGTTACTGGTCTCATGGTTCCCAGTCTGCCCAGTGGCACCAGTTCCCCGCTCCAGTATGGCCAGTTCCCAGTGCCGGTATCCCCGGTTCCCAGTGCCAGCACCCCCAGTCCCCAATCCCGACCCCCCGAGCCACCAGGGGTCGCTCCTGTCTCTGCCCCGGCCCGGAAGTGCCTCTCCGGCCCCTCCTCTGTGGCATTCCCTCCGCCACGTGACCGGGCCGCGGTGACGTCACTGTTTGCGGAAGTGCCGGTAAAAGGGGCCGGGGCGATTTGGGCGAATTTAGGGCGGTTTGGGGGCATTTTGGGGCATTTGGGGATTTCAAGGGGCGCCGGGAGGGAATCTGGGGGAATTCGAGGGGATTTCAGGGGGGTTTGGGGCGGTCGGGGGCGATTTAAGGAGGCAGGGGGTTGGCGTTTGGGGATATTTCAGAGGCTTTTGGGAGGATTTGGGGGGATTTAAGGGAGTTTTGGGGGCGGTTTCTGGGAGTTTTGGGGGCGGTTTCGGGGGGTCTTGGGGGATTTCGAGAGGTCCCTGTGTCCCCCTCTCTGTCCCCATGTCCGTGTCCCCTCCCCTCCCCGTGTCCCATCGATGTTCCCGCTGTCCCGTCGATGTCCCCGCTGTCCCGCTGATGTCCCCCCGGGTGTCCCAGGTGTCCCCGTGCCCATGGAGCTGCTGTTCGGGCGCCGGAAGACGCCGGAGGAGCTGCTGCGGCAGAACCAGCGGGCGCTGGGCAGGGCCGTGCGGGAGCTCGACCGCGAGCGGCAGAAACTCGAGGCGCAGGAGAAGAAAATCA
>NW_016690622.1:0-2292 GCF_001604755.1 Lepidothrix coronata
GGTCCCGGCAGGTTTCAGGGGGTTCCCGGGGGGTTGGGGTGTCCCTGGGGCAGTTTGGGGGTCCCGGCAGGTTTCAGGGGGTTCCCGGGGGGTTGGGGTGTCCCTGGGGCAGTTTGGGGGTCCCGGCAGGTTTCGGGGGGTCCCGGGGGATCCCCAAGGATATAGGCTCAGCAGCTTCCCGGCCACCTCGGCCTGGGGGAGGTACCAGGGGTGGGTCGCCAGGAAGAGCCGGACGAGTTGGGGGTCCCGAACCTTCCCCTGTGCATCTGGGAGGGCAGAGAGGGGTCACCCCAAAAACCCAGGGACACTCCAACACCCCCCTGGGGCCTCCAGCCTCCCCAGAACCCCCCAAAACTCCCAACCCCTTTCCTCTAGAGCTCCCCAGACATCCCAAAGCCCAGAATTCCCCCAAACCAAACCCCTGGCACTCAGAAGGTGCACAGTCTCCCCCCCTCCAAGCTCCCTCCCCCCCCACCACCAAAATCTCAGGGCCCCCCAAATCCAGGGGGTCCCCAAACACCGGAATCCCCCAAGCCCTGGAATCCCCCCAGACCTCAGGGAATCCCCAAACCCCAGGGTCACCCCCAGACCCCCCCGGACCCCCAGCCCGGGGCACCCCCCACACCAAAGGCATCGACGCAGCCCCGCAGCAGCTCATCCAGGGTGGGGGCTTGATCCAGGTCCAGGGAGCAGCTCATGGTGGGACCCCAAAACTGGGAGGATTGGGGGGGAGTGTCAGCACCAGGCACCCACCGGGACCTCCCAGACTGGAGCTGGGAGGGCCCGAGGGGTCCCCATGTCCCGGGGGTCCCATTTTGGGGGTCCCTCGGGCACGAAGGGGCTGGTTTGGAGGGGCTGGGAGGGATCTGGGGGAGTTCCTTGGGGGTCCCACTTCCCCAGGCCCCAGAAGTCCCAATTTGGAGGTCCCGGGGGGTTCTCTGGCTCTGGGGGTCTCGGTTTAGGGGTGCCAGACCCCTCCGTGGCCCCCCCGCCCCGGACGGGGTCTTGCACAAGCGTTTGCACAACCCCGCGGGCGGGGGGGTCCAATTTCCCCCCCTGCTCTCCCCGAATCCCCCCCGAGCCCCCAATTTCCCCCCTCCCGGGTCCTGCACTCCCCGATAACGCGGCGCTTCCTGAGCCCCAGTTCCGGAGCGTCCCAGTCCGGGGGTGGGACACACGCCTGGGGGGACTGGGAGGGACTGGGGGGGGCTGGGGGGACTGGGGGGGACTGGGGGGGACTGGGGGGGACTGGGGGAAATGGGAGCGAGGGGGACTGGGGCCATTGCCGGGGGACTGGGAGCACTGGAATGGGGGTATCCCGGGGCACTGGGACCGCTGGAACTGGGGGTACTGGGAGCACTGGGACAGGGGTACCCCCGGGCATTGGAATGAGCAACGCGATGGGCTTGCTGGAAAAACTGGGAGCACTGGGACAGGGCCAGTGCTGGGAGCTCTGAGCACACTGGGACGGGGTCATCTCGGGGAACTGGGAGCGCTGGTGGGGGGCTCTGGGGGGACACGCGGGATCCCGCACTGCCCCGCTCCTCGCTCCGTCCCCCTCCCCGACCCCGAGACCCCTCGGGGACTCCCCGGATCCCCCCGAGACCCCCCCGA
This sequence comes from Lepidothrix coronata, assembly GCF_001604755.1. Lineage (NCBI taxonomy): Eukaryota > Metazoa > Chordata > Aves > Passeriformes > Pipridae > Lepidothrix > Lepidothrix coronata. The sequence goes on from NW_016690622.1 coordinate 1,615, forward strand.
GTCCCCCGGGACCCCCGAGACCCCCCAGCCCAGACCCACCTGCTCCGGTGGCCGCGGCCGTGGCGGGAGGACCCGGGAGGGGCGGAGCCGGGACCTGGGGGAGCTTGGGGCGGGTTCGGGGGGGTTTTGAGGTGCCCGGGATGGGTGGGGAGGGGGGAAGTGGTTTGTGGTTAAACAGAAACGCGGCGCCGGGAGCGCCCCGGGAGGGGCGAGGAGGGTGGAGGCCCCAGAACCACCCCCGGAGACCCCCAGATCCCTCCCACAAGAACCCCTTTGGACTCCCTAAAGTTTGAGGAGGAACTTCGATCCCAGGGGAAGAGACATGAAAAATCCCGAATTTCTCTAACTTCTTTATTTTCCTTAATTTAATTTCTTTAATTATTTTATTTCCTTTAATTCCTTTATTTCCTTCATTTTTTAGGGGAGGGACCCCCCCCCCAGTTCACCCGGTGATGCTGTGGGGTCCCCCCAGTTCCCGAGGTGGAGGCGGAGGGGAGACCCTCCCTTAATAAATTAAAAATGACCAAATGAGCCCCAAACTGCCCCAAATGTCGGGGATCCCCCTGAGCCCTCCCAGTTAATGTGAGGGAGGGGATTTAGGGAGGCCAAGGCACGTGGTGGGGCCCAGGGGGGTCCCAGGGGGGTGGAACAGTCGGGGGGAGGGTTTGGGGGGCGATC